>NC_135418.1:15106524-15406524 GCF_051991245.1 Festucalex cinctus | reverse complement strand
AGGAGCCACGTGAGTGACACACAGATCTGTCTCCAAACATTCCAGTCCTCCAGTCCACCAATCAGAGTGCAAGATTTTCAATCGGTCTGAATAAAAAGCCAATCATATGACAAATACCTCAATGTTCACCTATTGATGTAAACAAAACACTTGAATCACAGAGAAAGAAGCACATTCAAAAGAGCAACATTTAAAGCACATTTTGTAAATTTAATGACAATTATGTATATTTGTTTTGCTTTATTGACATGTCCAACTGGCAATTTAGGATAATGATCATATTTTCCCCCGACTGCCTGCTATTTTTCACCATAAACGCATGTTAAACGTTATTCTTTGGTGAGACAGAAGTTTGTTATTGTTTTTACAATTATATTCCTTGCTAAGAAAACTCCTCATGAACATCATCACAGCTAATACAACTGCTAATCTTCATACTTTTAATGAGATTGTTATAGTCCCTGGATTATGTTGCATCAATTTTCAAGTAAGCAATTTCCATCTATAAACATGCCATAGTTAATAACAACACCAATAAAAAAAAATGTCAATGCACACATACTTATGCAGGTCAATTGGAGAAAATGTGCATGGCATACACATAAGTCATAAACAGCATATTTAATATTGGTTGTTATTGTGAGAGCAGCTCCAGGAGGTAAATAGCCTCCCCACACTTGTTGTAGTGTTATTGTTCTCCAGGTCTGCAGACCTCTGAGGTTTCTTTCTTTCTTTCTTTTTTTTTTTTAGTTCAAACATTCAACAAGCACACAAAATTTGATGAATTTAATCTTCATAACAGCCATCATCTAACAACAAATGACTTTAATGCAATCACACAAGACAAAGCGGTTGGACAACGGCATCACCTGAATAAACAAACACTTGAATCATGCAGCACATAACAGCAATTTCCAGACATCAATTTTAAAATGAAATGACATCAGATAATCTACGAACCCAAACAGCGAGTGTCTCTTTGTTCCAGTTTCTGCTCAACCGCGGTAGTTTGAAGTGTGCGACACACACACGTCGATACTCCCAACAACAGAGCGAGAGAGAGGTGGGGGGGTGAGAGAGAGATAGAGTGCGAGAGAGAGAGAACGCGCACGTTGTGTGTGTGAAGAGAACATCGGCGCTCTTCAAATCAGCCCGCCAGACTTTGGAGCAGCAGGAGGTTTAGGTCGTCATCGTCGCATAACAAGACCGCACTCCCAACTAAAACTGGGGCAGATGTGTGGCAACGCCGTGTGCAGACAAACTTTTAATCAATTTTATGTTTTACCTGCGGTGCATTACCGTGAAAATGGACACATGGCCGAGTGTGCCTCATTCAAGTCCAGAGACGTGTTTATGAATGCAACCTTTAGCGGGTGTCAATTGGGGTGGCTGTTGAGCCACATTGTCTTTGCCCTTCAGTCGTGCATGCAGTACGCTGTGACCGTGCAGCCGCATTGCCGCAGTGCGCAACGCGCAGACTGGGGGCGCATGCACACACACACACACGCGCACACACACACACGCGCGCGCGGTAAAATCAGGGCATGCGTCGCTGAGGAAACACGTGTTACCAACACAGACTTTGCATTAAAACCCAGACCACCTGCTTGATCGCCCTCTAACACCACTGCAGTAGGCTACTTTTAAATCAAATCTGATGTAATTAAACATGAGGAAACGCTAAATGAATGTCTGCCAACATGCATGTAATCCTCCCTAACATGAGCTGTGTGTCCCCAAAACAGAAGAGCACATTTAAACTGGAGAGAGAATTCAAACACATTCACACATACACACTTAACCCTAACCATCACACATCACATTGACCTTTTTACTCCTCGGAGAGCCATACAAAATCCATCCATGTAGTTTCTGGACTGTTTATGTGCTGGAGCCTATTATGGCTGATTTTGGGAGAAAGACGGAGTTTCATTCTCACATTCACAATCACAACTAAAGACAATTTAGCCTGGATTCATATCCATTCCAAAAACATGACCTCATGACCTTTGAATTGTGAGGAGGTTGTACTGAGTACTCATCCAATGTGCAGCTCCCCCACCCCCCCAAATATATTATGTTAATGTTAATTGTTAATTGATATATTACGACAAATGGTAGCCTGGTGGCAGTAGGCAAGCGTTTATCATTCTCAGCTCACAGTTCTGACTGAGGATGGGTGTTCAAATCCAAACTCCGGCTTTCCTGTGTGGAGTTGCATGTTGCCCCTGCATGCTTTCATGGTTTTTCCCCAGATACTCAGGTTGAGGTTTAATGTTTTTTTTTTTTTTTTTTTTTTTTTTAAGAGTTGTATGTTCGGTTGTATATGATCCACAGACCTCGGGTTCCCCAACAGACATTGTTATCATTACCTTTCCTCACTTGATTGATCACATGGGCCTTGCAAAATACATTAAAATCCATTAAAGTAGCCGGGAACGGAGGGGATTGCTTCAGTGAGTGAATGAGTTAATATTGTGTTTGTGGAATATGAGCTAAGCAGCAAAATCCACCCACTTTTATCCATTTCAGGGGGCGGCCATTTTGCCACTAGATGTCGACTGAAAATGACATCACATTTGCTCAGGTAACAACTAATCACGGCTCACCTGTTTTCTGAGTTTGGTCTTGACCAATCATGGTTAAGCTTCAAAAACAGATGACCCATGATTAGTCATTTCTTGAGCCTGAGAAACTGTGATGTAATTTTCAGTGACAGCAAGTGTCAAAATGGCTGCACAACCTGGCTAAAAATTTATTTTGCTGCTTAACTCATATTCCACAAACAATATTAATCAGAATATCATGTTTCAACTACTGTAGTGGTGCTCCATATAACATATTGTAAAGAATTTATTTATTTATTTATTTATTTTGCTGACTTCCCCTTTAAAAGTATAACGGTACACCTCGATGTTGCCACAATACACAGTTGAATGCTCTCACCGTCCAAAGACAGCCAGTCATGCTGAGAGGATGGGAGGGCAGGAAGGTCGCGTGCCTTGTATTCAAACACCACAGAAGAAGAGATGACCTCGCCACCCATTGCTACCTGCAGCATGACGAGTCCTGTGTCATGAGCTGGAAAGAATCAAGAGGAAAAAATGTAATAAATAGTGGGGACCGACCACAATATAAGCTTTGAATAAGCGGCTTTGCTTGACAATGTCAGAGAAAGATAAACAAAAAGTTTAGTAGGCCTACTGTAAATAATGTAAAGTTGTAGCGTACAATTGAAATGTTTTACACATTGAAGTGTGTCAAAGTATTTGTCACCATTCTACTTTACTTGAAGACAAAAAAAGTTATATATTTTTATATAAATAAAATAAAAATGATTAAATGAATTTAGCCCCGCGATTGGCTGGCAACCAGTCCAGGGTGTCCCCCGCCTACTGCCCAGAGCCAGCTGAGATAGGCGCCAGCACCCCCCGCGACCCTTGTGAGGAATAAGCGGTCAAGAAAATGGATTGATGGATAAATGAACTTATTAAAATAATTTATAAATAAAAAATATAAATTAATATATAAATTAATAAATAAGTAATAATAAACAAAAAAATAATAAATTAATAATATAATTTATTATATAAAATATTGCAAGTAAAATGAATTAAAAAAAAATATATCTAAAAAATTAAAGGAACCAAAGTGTTCCTTTTATTGTTTTAAGCATGCTTTGTATGCACTGCTCAAAAAATTAAAGCTAAGGGAACACTTTGTTCCTTTAAAATTTTGGCTTGAGTGTATGTGCATTGCCACGTGTTAATATACATCACAGATACTGTGTACCTGGACAGTAGCAGCGTAGCACGCCAGGCTGGATGAGGGCAGCGGGGACGCTGATGTGGTCAAACAGACAGCTGTAGTCACTGCTTGACTCTAACCACGGCCCTGTGATAAGCACCTTCACGCCACCCTGCAGCACAAACACAGGTTAGTGGAATGTGACACAATCTGGTGACTTCATCACAGGAGGCTGGAGTGGAGTAAACAGCAAGTACCAAAACAAAGTGAACATTTCAGAAAAATGATGTGTATGAAAGGTTTAAATGTGGTCTTATCAAACATTCTACCAGTGGACAGAGCAATACATGGATGAATTAATGGAGCCACCCAGAGGAATCCATGTAATATTGAAATTTCATTAACTCAGCAATCAGTCGAGGGCATGATTCCATTTTTTAACAGCAGTACAAGCCGTCTTCCATCATGTGTCAGTCTGATTTTACTGCAGGCAACAATGATGAATAAATAATGATACTAATGTTGTTACTAACCTCTGGATAAGACCACTCTGGGGAGTAGTCTGTCACACCAAACAGCCTCCCGGTCTCTTGGAGCATTCCCAGAGCTCCTTGTTCCACTTCCGAGCCCTGTAGGTGGCCTTCCCCCGTGCCCTGCTCCTCTCCCACCGCGCCCTCCTGAGGCATCAGGACCCCGTTGACAGCGGCCCCCACCCCACCTGCTGACCCTTCAACTGAGATGAAATCATTGATGAGATCAGAGAACTGGCTTCCGAAGGAAGCCTCAAACCCTTCCAGGCTAATGGCTGCTCCTGCTGCAGCCGCCGTGGCAGTTACGCCACCACCTTGTGGCGGAAGAGAGGAATTGTAGAGTGCCCTTTCAATGCTCGCAGCGGCGCTTATTGACTGTGGACTGGCCACCACTGAGCCGCCGGCCCCTGACAAGCTTACGCCATTACATAGGATTTCATTCTCTCCTCCTCCTGGAGCTCCGCAGCCCCCTCCCGCTTCCTCCCCTACTCCATTGCCATCTGTAGGTTGAAGATAGTGTTCAGCGTCCACACTGGCGTAAGCCTCGTGGGCAGCGCCAGACTTGAGCATTAACTCTCCGCCATTTTCAAGAACTTTACCAGCGACCTCCTGACGAACCCCACCGCCGGGCTGGTCAACACTAGCGTCCTGGTTCGTCAGAGGGAAAGAGGCCACTGATGCTCCTTTTCCGTTCCTCCCACACAGGCCTTGGTCTTGACTGGTTTGGTGCAGGTGCGTATGTTGGTCTCCGTTGGTGATCGGGGTGTCCGCCGGCAGGGTTATGTAAGCTTGAGTTTCGTCTGATTCCTGTGGTGCTTCAGCGCCGTTGGTTTGCTGTTGGGAGGGCTGGTTCGTGTGCGCGGAGGTCTGGAGGAAGAGGTTTGGCGAAGGGTGGTGCGCAGACTGGGTTAGACCCGGGACGCACGGCGATGACATCACAGCGCTGAAGTCCATCTGCTCCAAAGTGGTGCTGGGGCTGAGGCCTGCCCCCTCTCCGACATAGCTACTCTGAGGGGCCAGCGGCTGCTCCATAGGTGTGGCTTCCTTCTTGATATTGTTGACAAGAGACGGGCTGTACACAAAACCGTTAGATGAACAGTGGATCCCCCCGTCGTTACCGTTACACCCCTCATTCTTTCCTCCACCTCCTCCGTAGGTCTGACCCTGCTTGGGGTTATTAAGAAAGCAGTCAGGGTCAAAAGTCATGGCAGTCTCAGGGAGGCTGACTCCTCCGCCGGAGTCGAGCGAGCTGGAAAGAACCAACTCGCCTCCCTCCCCTAATCCGACCCCACCGGGAAACGATGCAAACCTCTGGTTCTCGGGGGCAACAGCCAACAGGATGCCAGTAGCGGCGTTCTCGTGGGCGGACGGCAGCAGGTGGGTGTGGCCAGCTGTATAAACCGAATCGCCGGTTAGCGTGGTGACTTCGGACATGAACACAGCAGTGCTCTGTGACAGGCCAGCGCCGATGGCGAGCGCAGGGCTGTCAGCCATATCGCTTGCGATTGACAGTGGTGAACTCTGGGTGGTGTCGGGGACTTCCACCTGGTTGGTGGAGGTAGAGGAGGACACTTCCATGCTGCTTTGCGGGAGAAGGGAGGGCTTTGTCATTCGGCCATTCCTCCTCTCGCCCCCGCCTGCTCTGCTCCTGCGCCCACCGGGACTGGGCTCTGTCTGGCCTTCTGACACATCACTGTTCTGGACCTCTGTGCCATCTGCTTCCTCAGATCTCTGGCCTGCTGTAGCGCCGCCACCCGCTGTAGCGCCACCCCCTGCTGCTGCGCCTGACTCCTGCTTGGATGAGATGATGCGCTGCTTGACACTGGAGCATTTCTGATGGAGGCTGCTTCCAGCACCTGACACACAAGGAATAAAAGATTTACATTAAAAACTAGAGAATGTAATTTTTGAACAAACTGAGAGGATGAATAAAAAAAATATAGAAACGTGGAATGATATTAAATGAGTTGGAATGTTGTTGAAAGATATGGAATTATGTCGAATGGTGCTGAATGATTTGGAATAAAGGTTTTGAATGATGTTGCATGATATACAATATTTAATTGTATAGAATTGGGTGAAGTGATTTGGTGAAAAAAGTGCAATATGTGAGTGAAAAATTTGGAATTTTTGGCATGTGGGAATCGTGGGAATGTTGGAAATCTTCCCCGAAGTGAACTGAATGAGCTGAACATTTGTAGAATGGGAACAAATTGTTGAATGTGCGATTGGAAATGAATTCTTGGGTAAAAAATAAAAAATAAATGTAGAATTATGCGGAATGTGGAAAGGTTTTGAGTGGATGAAAGATATCAGGCAATATGGCAAGGTGAATTGAATGAGCTGAACATTTTTAATTTTGAATAGTCGGCCTAACCAGAACCCTAACCCAACATCCCCATCGGAAATTAGTGAGGAATATTTTCGGGTGAAAAATGTGAATATTTTGCTACATGGGAATTAGGGGAATGTTGAAAATTGATCCCATTATGAATGAATGAATTGAATATTTTGAATTTCAAATAGCAGAGGATTGTTCAACATCCCATTGGAAATGAATGGGGAATTTTTGGGCGAAAAACGTGGAATTGTGGGAAAACGGAATATTTGGAATGAAAAAATGGAGGCAACCTGGTGTGAATTTGTTAGAATGGTGAAAATTGGTTAAAAAAATTGTGGAGGTGTAGCACATTAAAAAAAAATGTGAGGAATAAAATAACGGAATAATTATTGTTTTTTTTAAATAAGAAAATGCCTAACTGAGCATACAGAAAGCTTGTGTTTAATTTCACTGTGATGTTATGAGTTAGCATTATTTCAAGTGTACGTTGGCGCCCTCCAGTGTCTGCAATGTAAACTGAAGGTATTCATATGAAATAGAGTTCATTGTCAGTGATCCAAAGCTCTCCGTCACACTCGTGCAAAATGCCCAAGCTCATTTGTAAAACATTTAGATTCAAACAACATACAAAAACACATTTGTAATCCAAAATTGGTGTGTATTCATGAAGCCGAAGCAGAGATATATGCGATTCACTGACAAGCGTACTATTTAAGTCAACAAACCACTTTATTCTGGGCACCCGTCCTTATTCGTCCTTCAAAACGAGATCAAAAGATGAGAGATTAGGTAATTTTCCGTGTGTGTATGTGTGTGTGTACTGCAGTTATCTTCTCTCTGATGCTGAATTATGAATAATACATGCTGGATATTTCGGGCACCTCCAGCTTTTGGGCCCCTCTATCCATCCACCCCTCTTTATTTATTTTTATTTTTTTGGTGCAATGTGTTCTTGCCTGTAGGTGGCAGCATGGCACTGACTTTTGGAATTATCCCAAAAAAACAAAAACATAAAACAAAACGAACTGAAATTGCACAGCCGGTTCTTTATAGTAGTCTCTACATCAGAAGTTCTGCAGTTGCCTCTTATCTCAACTGAATTCTGGAAAGGAAAGCCAGCAGAGTTTTTGAAGTCTTACATGTGAAGTTTGGGTCTGATTGTTTATTCATCTTTTTTAATTATAATCACGACAACAGCTTTGGTTGTTAACACAGTTTGACTTCCATTCTAAGGTTTAGGTGCAGGCTTAAATGCCAATGAGAAAGGAGGAGGGCAGTGAGTGGTGAAGGGGTGCAAAAGATAACTCACACATAGGTTTGAGTTGTCCGATGAGCTCCTCTTTGCTCCACTTGGCCCACTCCTTCCTGTCTGTGTTGATAGAGCAGAGAACTGGGCCGCACGGCTTCCCGCTATCGTCCACTGCCGGAACATTCAGATAGTGCACCAGCACGATGTCCGGGTTCTACAACACAGCAACACACATCTCGTTGGTAAAACACAACCTTTATTTTTGCTCATCTGTTTCTATCAGCAAGAGAGTACATTGATACAGTGTATTTGCAGAAGGAGGGGAAAAGGACACGGAAAGCAGAGGAGGTCAGGAGGGAGGTCAGATATAAGCGTGTCAGACAAGATTCTCTCACCTGCCTATAAAACATTTAAGAGCCCGGGCCCACTCGCCACTCTCCCTAACATTGCAGGGCCAGCAGAAACGTCCGCACGTGTGATGGTGTGCATGCGATTTAAGAGAGCGAATGAACCAAACGGGGAATGAGCGGGTCAGCATAGAGCTCGCCATACTGTAGCCCACCAGTATGGAATTTATATCCCATGAATGATTCAACAAGTGTGTATGTGGCTGGTGTGAGAGAGAGGGAGGCTCCTCCTGATAAAAGATTCAGTAGACGGACTCAGGTGAGGGGGAGGGCGTGCTGAGGTGGAACAAGAAAATGGCACAGTGGGCTGCTACAGCACCACACTGTGCAATGCAACAGAACAGACAGGCTCATTTATGATCATATTCGCTGATGTGATGTGATATATGTGCAAAGAGCAGAAAATGGCACATTACGGATAGAGGAAGCAGAAGTTCCCCTGCCAATTTTAGACTCAGAGAGTCACAAGAGTCAAGTGTGCTGAAAAATAAAATATATTTGATAGGGGGCAAATTCAATTTACAGCATGTGGCGAGAATGTCCTTGTAAAATTCATGTGACAAATTATGCAAGAACTATTGGCAAGGAACGCATGAATATGTATTGAATTTCCATATTTTAAATGAACATCGTTGGGCGTGCAATATTTTCTTGGAAATGAAGGGAGTGTTTATGATTCAACATGTCGGTCTGGAGATGATGAGGTTCCGGTGACCCGCTCTTGCATGGCCAATCAAGGCGTGTGCGCGTTTAGTAAGTTTTTCTTTCACAGGAGTCTAAAATCTATATGTGTGGAATGTTTGTGTGTACGTTGTACGCCGCTCCAGGGTGTTTTCCTGGAGAGGACCACATGGAGAGCAGCGCCTTAAGACCTTGATATAAGTGCAAGTGAGGAAAAGTTCTAAGGCAGAAAAGTTTTCTCTGCAAACCATGTTCACATAATACCAAATATATCCTGAGCGGGACGATAAACCCAGCGATGGCGTCCGGTTTTATTATTACCCCACTTTTTAGTATAGTCTGCCTCATTAAATTTTGAAGAGGAGGATGTTTATCAATGGTTTATGTTGGAGGTTACTGTGCTGTTTTGAAAATGTAATGGACAATTTAAGAGATTAAACATGTGGTGCGTAAAATTAACAATATACTATACAGTTTCTGGTAGTTTAGTTTGGTGTAGAGATATGAATTAAATCTTAACATAACATGCTGTATGAAGTACAGAAGCATGGTACTGACAATGTGGAGTAAATATTTTGAGTACGTTTGAACGTAATTGCAAATATGTTCAAACATACTTGTAGGCTAAATGCTAAAAACCGAGCATTTTTTTCCCCATAATGCCATCCTTACATATGTGCGCAAGTAAAAAAAAAAAAAAAAAGCATGCGGCCTATATTACACCAATACATTTGGAAATTAATTAATTAGTTGTCTACTTGCAATTTTTATGATTTATTATTATGTCTACTAGGGGTGTGAATTGCCTAGTACCTGACGATTCGATTCGTATCACGATTCACAGGTCACAATTCGATTCGATACCGATTAATCCCGATACGAATTTATAAGTCGATTGTTGTGATTTTTTTTCATTCAAATTTAGAAAATACTAATCAGTAAGCTTGTAGAGTGTAAGATTTATATGAAAATGTATTATTTATTTATCTGAAATTTCAGTCTTATAGAGGTTGTAATTTGTTTCATGTTTGAACAGCATTGAAATAAAATATTAAGGCTTAATGTTCCGTTCATATAACATTCTTCCATGCTTAAGGTGTGAATCCTAAAAAAAAAAATAATAATAAAAAAAAAAAATTGATTTTGGCGATTATTGAATCGATTCGAGAATCGCGCGATGTAGTATCGCGATATATCGCCGAATCGATTTTTTTTTTTAACACCCCTAATGTCTACAGTGCATGATTTCCATTCATTTTTCCCATAATGCCACTGGGTATGTGCTCGTGCAAGTCAGTACTCCATGGCATTACGTGAATGCACTGAAAAATATATTTAAACGTATTTTCAAATACACTTACGCATATTTAAATATGTTTAAACATATTTGCAAATATATTGGAAGTTTGGAACTAGTGCTATCAAGCGATTACATTTTTTAATTAATCGTATAATTTTTCCATAATTAATTGCAATTAATAACATTTTTTCTACTTTTGCTCCTATTTTTTCTTCAAAGCTTGTAATAAATATTTACTTGAGTAAAATCTTGTCCATCCATCCATTTTCTGAACTGCTTGCTCCACACAAGGGTCGCGGGGGGTGCTGGAGCCTATCCCAGATGGCTTAAGGCAGTAGGCGGGGTAAACCCTGAACTGGTTGCCAGCCAATCGCAGGATTAAAATCTTTGTAATTCATGTAAAATCATCAATTAAAAAGTATACTTACAATCAAAGACTGTTGTAATAGCTTTCTGAGAGCTTTGAATACAATACTTCTGTAAAATACAACTGAATGATCAAAATGTACTCAGCTGTATCGGCCATCTTTTTTTCCTCATAGAAACAACTGTCCAAACCTCTCGCACACTTCAGAAGGGTTGACTTGCGAGGCCCCATACACCACAGGCGTACAACTAATATGCTATTTGAATTTAGCTTTGTAAAGTATACAAATTAGTTGGGATTTCTCCAACAAGCATCAAGAAAAACTGAAAGTACAGCTCCTGACAGTCCGTGTTTGTCCATCTTCAGTGGCTAAGTTTGGTTGCAGGTTATAGGCCAAAAATGGAAGCAAATAAAACTGAGTTAACTTTTTAGTGCTTTAAAGAATTTAAATTAATCTCCAGAATTAACGCTTTCATTTAGAAAGCCCTAGTTCGAACCTATTTGTAAATAAATATGTTCAAACGTATTTGCCAGTTAAAAATGTTTACTCCACATCGGCAGTTCCACCCTTCCATAATGGGGAAATCCATGTCGAGCCAAAGTGACGTGCCCATAAACAGCTCACAAAAAAGCAATCATCATTGTACATAATTTACCCCTCCCCGATATACACTGGTCTTGTTTTAATGTAGAGAAGCTGGGAAAGGGGGCGGGTATCTTACCTGCAGCAGCCAATAGCATCTACGGTGGAAGGTGGGGATGATGGAGGAGTGGACGTAGCAGCCATACAGACACTAGAGAGAGGAGAGGAGATTTCGGGTGGGTGGGGGAGAAAAGAAAATGGAGGGAGCGGGACATAAGGAGAGGATGAGGTGAGGACAGCAAAGGAGAGAACAGCAAAGGAGAACTCAGGTTATAGCCACTTAGGTCGTATTCATTTAGGCGCTAAACATGTCGTTGTATTTTTTTAAAAGGTCCTTCATCAGATCTTGTCGACTTGTAAGATATCAATATTTGGCACCGGTGTATAAATATCGCAGGAGGATCAATATGTGGACCCTGTTCTGGCTCCTGTGGGACTTCCCTGCGGAAGGTTGAAACGCTCTTCTATCAAGGTCATCGCATAGTTAAAACACAATAGTACATGCAGAACAGTGGTGAACACTTGCCATGCAGGACATGAAAAGTCTGTTCTGTTTGCCGTCTCATTCGCGCTCTCATTTTCTTGCCATTTTGCCTCTTCTGAGAAGAAGCCCGCCAGCTATCTAAAGTGTGTTTGGCCAAAGGCAGAGTGCATTTCCATATATTTCCATCTGATATGAGGAGGCTCTCAATCCAGGGTTGTGTTTTTCCTCCCCTGCTTCCTGCCTCTCACTGTCCTCGTCCTCTCCCACTGCTCCGCCATTCCTGCCCCCTGCGCGACACAATGCTTTCTTGCTTGAGGGGTCCCGGGAAGAAGGTGACACAAACAATTACTGAGCAACTACCAGGGAGAGAAACACTCGCCTTTGGATGTATGTGTGTGTGTTTGTGCACGGCAGCAGAAAAATGCACGTCAGATGATTGTCAGTAGTGAGTGTGGGGTTGTAAATAATAGAGGCGCAGATGGGAATACTTGATCTCAATTATTCCCTTTGCCTATGTCTGCTGTTCATTTATGCACAACTAGTGAGCCTTCCATACACATCCATGTGCTGCCTCACTGTCGCGTTCCAGTCTCCCTTCCGTCTTCCTCTGACACATGCATGCTCACTGCTCTCACCTCTTGGTATATTCCTGCTGAATAATCAATTTTTCAGCCGGCTGATGTGACTCAAACACACACGCGCGCGCTCGCACGCAGGCACGCACAGACGCTGCCTTGAGACTGGATCGATACCCCTCTCTGTTCTGCTGAAGAAGGCATTGACATCATTCCTGGCCGCGGGCCAAACACACTCTTATCCTTCAGAAAGAGAGAGAGGGGAAGGCAGCAGGGAGAGCGAGGAGGAGGGACAGCACATATGCACACACTGCACACAGGTATATGGCTCTTAGCCCTGTAGCTCCAGCATGTGTGTGTGTGTTTGTGTGTGCCCTTGCGTTACACGCGTGTGTCTACAAGGAGCGAAGGAGTGACTAACATTATGGATTGGATTGGCAGCGAAGCACAACTCAGCACAAAAAGAGATCACAGACTTGTTTCTTCTTCATGGGGGCTCTCACCTCCACACCCTGGACTTTGAGCTTCATGTGATCCTCTCGGGTGGTCTTCCCGTCTTTCCTTTTCTTCCAGCAGTAGCCATCTTTCCTGTACTTCACCTTCTTGCGGTTGTAGAGGATCATGGAGCCATTTTGAGGCCTGTTTGGGGGGGAAACGAAGCACACAATGTGAGGATTAGTTTGACAGAAGAGTATCAATAATGTGCAAAGTGGCGATGTCTTTGATATTGTCAGCATTTCATTGCTCAGTGATATGAAAATTATCTGGTGTTATTGGCAAAGAATGTCAAGGTTACACTCCCAAATTCAACACACACACAATGGAGACTAGCCTGTGTGTTAATATTTAAGTAGGTCCATCCATTAACACAGCACAAGCATTAGCTTCTGAGTACATGCTCTACACATGATACAATTAGAGGAACTAATCTATTCTCACATTACTAAATAATTATTTCTGATAATCAATGACATTCTCGGAATTTCAGTTACTTAATAGTAAATGTTATGAGATTTCTGTTGTCCTCCATGAAAGCAGACTAATTATACTGCCCAACAATTATAATTATTATTTTAAGTGCCAAAGATATTTTAATAATTTCTTGGCAATTTTGGGATGCCAACTGCAAACGTCGCATCTGTTTTTTTAATTGGCTCTAGATTTTGAGATTAGATATCAATATTTTTGACAATGAATTGATCAATAATTAATGTACTTTGACAGTTTACAAAATGTACTTTGATTGTTACATAAAGCAGGGTTTGTGCTTTGGCGTAGCTAATATTGTCTAGTTTTCTGATTGTTTGTTTGATTTTCACATGAAACAGGATTTGCATATAGAAGGCTCGCCGTGATAACGATTGTCGGATTTCATGATATCGCATCAAAAATGAAAGAATACTGTATGGACGTGCTTGAAAAGACAAATAAAGCCTCATCAAAGTTGCACAAGGACAATACCATTGTAAACGTTTGCATATTTTTAGCATAAGCATGACTAATGTTCAAGAATAACACAAAAACACGAAATATCTCAAAAACGAGAGCCAATTCAGAAAATGTTATTTTCAGATTCAGCAACATCATAATACCTTAAAGGCACGGTCTTCCGTTTTCACTCAGGAAAATGCACTATATAAATACAGATGTATACACATGAACTCCTTCTCAGTTTACACCTCTGGGCTTCTGTTAATGTGTGGGGGTGATTTTTTCCTAAAACCCCAATCCCTGTATTTTGCCATTTTGTGTTTGTTTTGTCAACAACGGGACGTTTCTGTGGACAGACATTTGTTTACCCCTCCAGCCAATCGTGGTGGTGGGGGGCGTGTTGGCAGACGGGGCCGGGCGAATTTGTCGGCTGCATGACGTCACTCCCACGGCAACTTGACAGCATGCACGGATTTTTTTTTCACTCACTCACACAAGCTTGTGTGAGTGAGTGAGTGAGTGAGTGAGTGAGTGAGTGAGTGAGTGAGTGAGTGAGTGAGTGAGTGAGTGAGTGAGAGAGTGAGTGAGTGAGTGAGCGAGCGAAAAAAAATCCATGTCTGCTGTCAAGGGAGTGACGTCACGGCCCCGTTTACGACACGCCCCCCGCCACTCCCCCCGCTCTCCTGAGTGAAAACGGAAGACCGTGCCTTTAAAACAGTTAAACTTTTCTTGGCAACAAAATGTGTGTTGGCGAGTGTTATCTTTGTGTTGAATCAAAATAAAACTTTAGCTTCTACTTTGGAAACCAATGGTCAATATTTTTTACATTTTTTGTTGATGTTACGGACCAAACCAGTAACTGATTCATAATTAATTCATGCAATTTAAAAAAATGGTGTCATGTTTTTTTTAATTTTTTTATTTATTTATTTATTTTTTAATAAGGGCATGGAAAATAAAACAAGAATCGTCCGATAATCTGATGAATCATTTAATCGAAAAAGGAAACCATTAAATGCAGCCCTACAAACAATATTACATCAAAAAGTATTACAGCACTTAATTAATGAATTAATTATGAGAGAGGAGTTTGACCAGGCTCTGTATGCCACTTTCAAAACAGTAAGGATCAGCTCATTTTATTTAGCCTCAATTTTAAACTTTAAAATATTACCACAAAAACAATAGCCAAAATTACAACAGTCCAAGCAAGAAGACACACCAAAAAACAAGAATGGAGGTGAAACAAGGACCTGCTGTTAACTTCTCGGACTGATGTAAACTTATGTTGCAATAACCTCTTCGAAACTTGCCATCGAAGCTAGATTTTGATTTTGATATTTACTGCTTTCTCCCAGCTCATTGTCCTGGGAAATTCCCTCTGTTGTTTAAACCACAATCACAGGTGGAACCACCAGTTACGATCAAAGCATTCAACACATGAGCCTCACTGTCCTCATCCCATTGTTGAAAGCAATTGCCTCTGTTCCACTTACCTCGCCATGCATTTCATTATTATAATGGGGTAATCACATCAGTTGTACATACATACGCACAGTCCGGTTTCTGCAAGTTCTGTCTGGGAGGCACAGGTTATTCCTCTGATGCTCCACTTTACAGCGAATGCAATATGAAAGTGGCTATGCTTGACACTGCATTGATAAAAATGATTGAACGATATGAGGATATCAATTTATGTCACATACGAGGTACCGAATATGCAGTGGCGGGTTCTGCATTCTCCATCTCTCATTAGCACCACTGTCATGTTGTAGCTATAGAAGTTAGGGATGTAACGATAGCCAAACATCACAATACGATATTACCATGATATTGTGAGGGATGTAGGCGATATAAAAAAACAGCTCACTACCCTCTATGAAAACTCACAATATTGTAAAAAATTTTAAGCTCATATTGAAAAAAAATACTTAAGATTGAAGCACTTGATCATACAGGCAGACATAGTGAGTCGAGTCAATTTGTGGAGGAACTCAAATCATGTTATGTTCCTCTTCATCTGGCGATTAGTGTGGCTTTTAAATATTGGTGGCCAAAACATGCCGAATTAAAGTTAAACTGCACTAATAAACTCGCCACCAGAGGGTGCTAAAATTGCACAAATGGAAAACAAGCTGGCCTTTTTAACAAATGTGCTGCTAATATAACATGACGTCGATAAGTGGCAAAATGGCCACCCTGAGATGCATAAAAACAAGTAGATTTTGCTGCTTAGTTCCCACTCCACAAACGCAATATTAATCAGAATAATAGTGACTCAGACTAGTGGGGAGCATTTAACATACACCATAAAACATTTTTTGTACCGAAAATGTTTGAAACCTAGAACAGAGACTGTAAACCATCCGTATTATTCAGCATGGATGGACACAATTCCAACAGACAGAAGATTGGGAGCTGTTGTCGCTGCAAAGAGGGAAGCAAATCTAATTTGCTATTAGGTTTTCAAGTCAAGTACTTTTGTCCACATAGTGTAGCTGGCGGGATATAAGTCCTTAAACGTACACGCAAACACACGCGGACGCCAGGTGAGCATATGCATGAGAAGACAGAGACACTATAGCAATGTCACAGATGGCGGGACCTACCACCATGTGTTCTCTGCGCTCAATGTCAAACCTGCTGCTCAGCAATCAATCATTCTTCTACAACATTAAGGACAAGTGTATGTGCAATGTTCACCGCATGTGTGTGTGAAGGGGAGGCGTTGGTGCGGAAAATGCATCTTTGCCTTATCTCATGACAACAGAAACAATCAATAAACTAACAGATACTCACAAGTGTGCGCACGCACACACAAACACACATGGTCTTTATCCCTCTTATCAGACCATCTCTTTATTTTGTCTTTACTGTGCCCCTCCATTCTCATTCTCATCTTCTCGTCTCAACCGTTGCCTTCACTACGCCGCTCCCGCCTCGAGTTTGACGTGGGCACATATGGACCGGGATGATTGCAATTTACGCTGCGCACAGTGTGTAGTAAAATTGAATTTGCTTTGAACTGATGTTCTTTGACACCGCAAATCTGTTCTGTTTTGGGGGTGAGCCTGCCAGCTTGGAGACCCCCACCTTCCGATCAAAGATGAGTTTAGTCTCTGTCTCTAGCCGTGTGAGTCATCTCAGAGCTGCTGATTCTAATTATGTTATGGAGACGATGGATGAGATCAGATGTGTGTGTGTGTGTGTGTGTGTGTGTGTGAGGATGGTGCCCGTGCTCCTTGCAAACCCTCCGATTCAAGCAGACATAAATGCTATTGATTGTAACTGGTCTGTGATGTGTGGGATATAAAAAGCTTTTCCACCGTTCCACGGTGTAGCAGAGCGAAAACAGAGAAGGCAAGGGGAGGAGAGTGGAAAAAGAGAAGGCAAAGATAAAGAGACAGAGTGGGCTATTGAGTGTGTCCGGTAAAGGGAGGAGAGAAGGAGGCGAGAAGACACGAGACGAGGTAACAGTCATTACTCTGAACTTGGATTCCATTGAGAGGAGAAATGAAGGTCATCGATTGTTGTCTTAATATTCGCCCTGCAACGCTGCAATCGCACGCACCCATGTGGATACAAACACACGCGGAGCGGCGCGGGCACATAAATGTCACCGTCTCCGTTAGCTGAGCTCCTTTCCATCTGATGGGATTACGTGTAATCTGTTCTAATCGCGCCTCATGTCATGTATAAATGGGATTATATCTAACTGCTGCTCAATAACACCAATACGACTGCCGCTGCTGTGGCTTGCTGGGAAGCCGAGGCGATACGGCAGCACAACCAATCAATGAGAAATCCATCCGCAACATAAACTGTGCTGCTGGCCTCAGGCTGCTCCTGAGAAGAGTCCTTCAGCTCGCACAATGGGAGCACAGAGGTATCACCTCAGGCTCTCAGTGGCATCAGTAATCACAAATGGGGCCAAGAGGTGACCGCTGCACTTACTTGACTTTTTCTCGACTTCCACTTCTCTCTCGTCATACACTTTCGGTGTAATATTTTTTATATGTGTAATATAATATAATATAATATAATATAATATAATATAATATAATATAATATAATATAATATAATATAATATAATATAATATAATATAATATAATATAATATAATATAATATAATATAATATAATATAATTAGGGCCGGGTGGCACGGTAGTCGAGTGGTTAGCACGTCCGCTTCCCAGGTCTGAGGTCTCCGGTTCGAGTCCAGGCTCGGACCTTCCTGGGTGGAGTTTGCATGTTCTCCCCGTGCCCGCGTGGGTCTTCTCCGGGTACTCCGGTCTCCTCCCACATTCCAAAGACATGCATGGCAGGTTAATTGGGCGCTCCGAATTGTCCCTAGGTGTGCGTGTGAGTGTGGATGGTTGTTCGTCTCTGTGTGCCCTGCGATTGGTTGGCAACCAGTCCAGGGTGTCCCCCGCCTACTGCCCAGAGCCAGCTGAGATAGGCACCAGCAGCCCCCGCGACCCTTGTGAGGAATAAGCGGTCAAGAAAATGGATGGATGGATAATTAGGGCCTTCAGGTGATTAAAATATTTAATTGTAATTAATCGCATAACTTCAATAGTTATGACAATTAATTGCACATTTTATATCTGTTCTAAATGTATAATAAAACGTATACTAAAATATATTATAAGTTTTCGTACTCTTGTTAACATAAAAGTGGAAACAAAATGTTAAACTAATAGAAATACGGCTGCATCTATTGACCAGTGATACAGTAATTTCATAATAATTCATAAAACTGAGTTAAAATTAAAAAGATGTGCTGTACTGTAAAAAAAAACAAAAAAAAAAACGAGTGTGATATTGATTTGTGTTGAGGTCATTTTCTGCCACTAGACGGCATATTTGCATTTGTAAGCCATTGGTGAGAACTGAGTCAATTTTTCTTTTCTTTCTTGTCTTCTTTACTAATCTAATCTATAACAAAGTAACTTGGGAAATTTTGCACATTTTTAAAATGATAAAATACAACTTGACCCCAGTTCTCCACCCTTGTGAGGAATAAGCGGTCAAGAAAATGGATGGATGGATAATATAATATAATATAATATAATATAATATAATATAATATAATATAATATAATATAATATAATATAATATAATATAATATAATATAATATAATCAGTAGTGAAAAGTAACTCAGCACAAATACTACATTCCGGTATCCGTACTTTCCCGTAGTGGTTATTTTTCTAATGACTTGTAGCTTTTGCTGACACATGAAAACAAATCTCTGCACATTCTATGCTGTCAAAACAGTCTTGTTGCTTCCTTGAACTTCTGCAGACAATGTAAAAAGAAGCAAATAGAAAGAGGTAAAGTCATACACAGTTGAGGTTGTGGAGTCTTTTGTACTAGGTGGAAAAACAAGGACAACAGTGACATGGAGGAACAGGGAGCACTAAAGATGACGCAACAGATTCAGAGAAGTGAGATATTTCTAATCCATGGCCTCATGTGGAATCATTTTTTGATGTTATGTTTTGTAGCGAATGTTCAGGCCATTTGCATGTCATTTGCATGCACTCCCTTGCTGCCTGTGGGTTTTATTCGGGCTTCCTTTCATATTCCAAAAACATGTTAGATTTGCTGATAACTCCAAGTTGTGCGAATCTGGTTGTTTTAAGAATATGATACAAAAAAATAAAACAAATGGTAGCACGTTCCTACTGTTGCTTTCCTGTGTGGAGTTTGGATGTTCTCCCTGTGCTTTCATGGGTTTTCTCTGGCTGTATCAAAAACACGCATGTTAGGTTCATCGATCATTCTAGTTGTAAAAGTGTGTGAATGATCAAGGCTGGGTGTATCACACTTCACCCAAACTCAGCTGGGAAAGGCTGCAAACTCTAATCCTAAACTTGGGCATGGTTGCGGGATATTGGAGGCTATACCAATAATTGACTGGATAGAATTGGGAGCAAGATTATTTTATGCTGTTTAAACAAAATAAGGAACAAATTGTTCCCTTAATTGTTTTGACGAGTGTTTGGTTATGCTATTATGTACTGCTAAAAAAATCAAAACAATTAAAGGAAACCTTTGTTACTTTAATTTTTTTGAGTAGTGCAGTTAATAAAATCTAACTAAATAATGACCAGTAAAAATTAAATTGAAAAAAACATTTTCATTAACAAAATAAAACAAAATGCTTTTAGAAAAAAACAAACAAACTGAAACTACATCTTAAATAAAACTAGCTAAAACTATCTACAATCATAGCAAAAAAAAAAATGTCCATCATTCATTATCATCTTTATCAATTAATATAATACTTAGCTTTTATACTTAATACTTATAGCTTTTGGGGTTCATTTTAAAATACAACAAGGAAGCTCAAACAGTCATTTGTAATTTACTTTACTTTATTACACAACACTTTGTAAACTTTTTTGTTTTTGTTTTTGTACTCGACAAATACTCCATATATTTAAAAAAGTAAACTAATGCTAAAACTAAACTAAAACAAATCATTAAAAAAATCCCAAAATAATAAAAACTAACAAACCTGCTCTAAAAAACAATCAAAACTAAGTCAACATAAAAAAAAACAAGTAAAAACGAAATAAAAATTAACTACATGTATCATGAAAATCCAAAACTGTTATTACAGAAGTCAAAATTAGGTAGATTTAATATGAGGATTCAATCCATCCATCCATCCATCCATCCATCCATCCATCCATCCATCCATCCATCCATGTTCTTTAGGGTCAGGGATGATGTGAAGCCAATCCCGGTTGCCAGTCGCAGCATACACAAACAACAAACAACTGACCATAAAATATAATTGGTCAGTTCATTCAACTATTATGATTTTCACTTCAGTCTGTCCAATTCATTTTTTTTTTAAGAGGAAAGAAAACCTACATAAAAACAATATTCCCCCCTATACAGTAAATGTGTTAAGCCCAAGAATTCTACCTCTGACTGTGTGCAATGTCTACCAGTGTGTACACATTCAATCTTGTGGATTTCATTTTAATTTTAAAATTTTATTTCATAATTATATGGCAGTTATATGTGCAACTGTATCTTATATAGAATGCTGTATATATAAATAAAGCTTTTATAGTAAATAGGAAAATCCATCCATCCATTTTCTGTACACTCCACTTATCCTCATTAAGGTTGCAACTCCGGAGTCAGCTGGAGCCTATCACCAGGAAATTGCAGGTCACACACAAACAAGTAATCATGCATGAAAACAACAAGGAAACATGCATGTTTTGGAATGTGTGAAGTTTACAAACCGAGAGAAAACCAAGGCAAGCACAGGGAGAACAACCAAACAAGGGACGTTCAACACCACTTTTTCCACACTGATACCAATGGCAAGTACTGATACACAATTTACAATGCCAGATACAGTAATTTTAATGAAAGACCTACATATACCCCACTATAGCATTTTGCAATAAAATTTGGTGAAATTAACAACAATTTTAATTTCTCATTTCCATTTCCTGTTTATAAAACTGCTGGTATCAAGTACAAATACCTTGTAATAGTGTATCGGTATTCTCACAACTGTGCTCATCCACCATGCTGCCCTCTTCAGGAATCTTTTAATCTTAATGTTAAGAAAACATCAATTTGGCCAATTCTTATTCAGATGGTCTTTTCCCGCTCACCACACTCGAGGAAATGAGCTACGCAGGGTTCAGTGAGAACGATGAATATTCACTTCGAGCATGTAAATCCCTGTTCACACACACACACACAGGCACACACACATACACCTCCGTTGGACCCCTCAGCCCCCTTTATGTCTGAATTATACATCAGTTAGCCTAATACATTTACATTCATTAATACTCCATTTCCAGCTGACTAGGTACTTTGCAGTCCGAGCGTGTTCTCGGGCGTTCTGTACATGTTGAGCAGCCCATCAGGAGGACTCTTTGGAGACACGAACCTCCAGTGTTTTAATCAAACAGTCACTCGGTCATAGGGATTAAAACAACATGAGTCACCTGCTGACAGAGTCACCCCCGTGTGTGCGCGTGTGTGCATGTGTGTGAAACTGTCTGCTCTATCCTCACCTGGTCTTTGGCGATGTTGTCAGCCACTCATCATGTTTCTCAAAAGTGATGAGATACGCAGCAATCTCCTGGTGAGACAAAGGCAAGACAGAAAGGTTACTGTATATATTTTGTGTGTGCGCAGTGTGTCACTGGGAGATAAAACACAACAGGTATTTCCAGATGACCTGCTGATGCCCACAGAGAGGCGTGCGCACGTGTGTTTGTCGGAATATATCGGATTGCCACGTTGATTGGTCACAGAGCAGCCAGTCAGGAGACAGACATTGAGCACAGACCCTCAGGGTTAGCAACCAATCACAGCAGCAGACGCACCGATGCTTGCCTCCACTGGTGAGGAAAGGCCAACAATACAAACACACATTCTCGCTCACACAGTAGCATTAATAGGAAAAGTTTCTTGTTTTTTTTGCAGTTTGGCAGCTTCCCGCCAGATAAAGTCCGCTCATAACTTGATTCCTAATTCCTCTGGCTCTCCTTTCATCTCCTCGGCCGTCCTATTCACACTATTTCTTTTTCCGCAGGTAAAGCCCAGGAAGGAAAAATAAATCAGTCATACAGGTGTGTTTTACTGAGAGTAAGGAAAAAAAAAAACAGCCTCACACAGAGATACAACGCTGCCTTTTTCCTTCACTCTCCTAAACGCTTTCCTGCTTTAAATGCGATTGTCTGTTTCCCTATCCGTGGCTCCCTTCTCACCCACTTGTTGTGTAGGCCTATGAAATGTAAATTGTCCTCTTAAGGCAATCAGTGTTTGAAATGTGGCGCAAAGCAATAGTGAAGAAGACATCAACAATCCAGCCCTCCTTCATCTGCCCCCTCAGATCATCTATCGCTACTCCAGACCTCCACTTCCACTTTGTGTGTGCATGCGTGCGTTTTTCAGTTATTTGTCCCAGTTTGGCACGAGAGCACTCCAGCTCCGAGCTGACCAGATGAGATGGAGGGAGGGAGAGAGCAGGTGGAGGGTGCTGGCACTTAGCAGTATTGTTTTTAGTATCCTCCATTCTATTGCCATGTCCCAACCCCCACTGCCTCACCCTGCATTCATATTTGTATCTCTGTGCATGTGTGCGTGTGAGGGACAGGCTGCCATCACACCATTAATTATTATCACCATCAATCTGCCAACTGTTAATGTCTGTCTGTCTGAGTTACAGAAAATTGCACAGGGCCGAGTCTGGGTTGAAAACGAGCGCTCACATTCACATTTTCATCCTTCGCAAGACATGCGCACACTTGCATACAAAGAGCGCCTCATTCATTTATGCATCTATTCATTAGTGGTGACAAGCAGCCACCTCTCCTCCTCCCAAACCACTCTGCAGCAAGTCAATATGCTATATGGCCTCCACAGCTCCGGCCAGGCACTGGGGGCTCCCCTAGTGACTGTCAGCCAGTGGGAGGCGGGAGGAGAGAGGTGGGAAGAGTGGAGACAAGGGGCTGGGAGAGACAGAAGGATGGGAGGATTAAGAAGGAGGGAGAGAGACTTGCAATTAAAGGCCTGCCCCATAAGAGCCATTAAAAAGCCCGAAACAGAGGAGTCAGCTGAAACGGCAGCCTGACACACACTCTAAAACACACCCACACGCATACACAAACGCTGCTCTCCTTCGCCAACGCACAAACACACACACACACGCTCCACGCCCATGTGAAGAGTGACAGAAGTGAGACTTGAAGGTCGATCCTCCGGAAGTTGGCGTTATTGTCCCGACGGACGGCAAGTGATGGAATGCTGTGAGCAGGTCTAGCGACACACTGACCCCTCAGGAATAGTGTAAAGTGTGTGTGTTACTGTTTTAAGACTGAAATGAGTCTTCAAGTAATTTGAGTACCTCGGGTTAAAAAAAAAAAATACTCAAGGCAGACTGTCAGGAAGTCGTAGTCAAGCCAGAGCACGGCGCCAAAGTGGTGAGAAGGTCAACATCAAAATAAACCTCAGCTTAACAAATAATATATGGACATCAATGCCTTAACACACTTTTGTTTTGAAGTGTTCCCTGCAGCATAACGACTGACTTGACTCCTCTTTCAGCATTACAGCTGTTTACACTGGAGTCAAGAACTGTTGCTACCGACGTCAACAACATGACTTTGTCATGAAATGGCGTTCAATTGTAAACTAAGGGTGATAAAATAATAATAATAAAAAAAGACTTAAAGTTGAAGTCAAGCCAACTATATTTACAATAATATCTTCAATGTACCTTCATTAGTCTAAACACGTCACTCTGATTACTATGCCGTTTCTGGAACATACATTATTAAGCAGCAAAATCCACACATTTGTGGCCATTTTTCCACCTGCTGTGAACTGACAATTACATCAAAGTTGCTCAAGCTGTAAAAACCAATCACGGCTCAGCTGTTTTCTGTTTGGTCATGTGACATTGGCAAGCTGAGCTGTGACTGGTCGTGACATGAGCCCTGAGCAACTGTGATGTCATTTTAGGTTGATAGCAAGAGGCAAAATGGCCGCCCCCTGAGATGGATAACACCAGGTGGATTTTGTTGCTTAAAGGGATACATGACACATTGAGACGTTTTCAGCAGTAAAAAGTTAATATTTTGTCTATAATTAATATGCTAACTTAATTATTTTTCATGTACAATTAAGACCTTTAAAAAGTAATTCTTCTACTTGCCGTCGACTAGGGGTGTTAAAAAAATAGATTTGGCAATATGTTGCGATATTACAGCGCGCAATTCTTGAATCGATTCAATAGGCGTCCGAATCGATTTTTTTGATGGAAAAAAATGGAACAAAACGTCTTACTTAGAGTTAGGGTTCACACCTGAAGCATGGAAGAATGTTATATTAATAGAACATTAAGCCTGAATATTTTATTTCAATGCTGTTCAAACATGAAACAGATTGCAACCTGTTTGTTAAATACAGTGGCTCACAGTTAGAAGACTGAAGCTTCAGATAAATAATCTCCAGCACCCCTGTGACCCTTGTGAGGATAAGCGGCTAAGAAAATGGATGGATGGATGGATTTTCATACAAATCTTACAGTGTACATGTACAAGTTTACTGATTAGTATTTTCTAAATTTGAGTAAAACAAATCACAACAATCGACTTCGTATTGGGATTAATCGGTATCGAATCGAATTGTGACCTATGAATCGTGATACGAATTGAATTGTCAGGTACTAGGCAATTCACAACCCTACTGTCGAATGATGATGACATCACCTGTGATGAGGAAGTAGGTAACGACCAATCATGGCACAGTTTGCTGACCAACCCCAGAAAAGAGGTGAGACATGATTGGTCGTTACCTACTTCCTCAGCACAGGTGATCTCATCATCAGTCGACAGCAAGAGGAAAAAATAGTTTTTAGGTGTTAATTGTACATTAAAAATAATGAAGTTATCAAATTAATTCTGGACAAAATATGAAGTTTTCACTGCTGAAAATTGTTCAATGACTCAAATGTCCCTTCAACCTATTCCACAAACACAATATTAATCGGAACGTCGTGTTTAGACTAGTGGGGGCACAGAGAACATATTTTTGCAAAGAATTTTTATTTTGGGTGCTTGTTGCTAGCGGCTAGCAGTGCTAGCTAGCAGTGCTCAAGCGCCCCATATCTTGCGAGAGCTGTCAGATTACTTTTATTCAAAATCACTATTGTGGTTATGATGTCATTGCGTTTCATTGAATCTACGGAGAGAGATTTGTCTAAAATCTCACTATTTTTAGAGGAAAATAAAAGTAAAATAAATAAAAAAATAAATAAAGTAAAAAAAAAAAGTTGATTATTTAAAAATGAAAACCCATTGGTCATTCATTAATAATGGCAGATGTGTTTTCTGTATTTATAATTTTCTTTAACAAAGGAAAAATATGTTTTGTTTTGTTTTTTATTCAATAGAATTTTCAGTAGGATATCCGAATGACCGAATACCAAAATATTCGATAACCGTGGCGCTAGTGTGTTTGCGTGTGTGTGTGTGCCAGACTGAGGGACAGAGAGGATCTTTCTCCGGGGATCTACTCCATAAACCTACTTATTCTGCATGTCTATGTGAATCTACACAACAATGCATTCCAGCAGGCCTGGCTGACTACATGCACATGCTTCCCCGCCCCGCCACACTCTGATCTGTCAGTAGGAGATTGACTGGGAGAGACTGGGAGAGACAGCTACTTAAGCAATACTGTATCTAACAAAGTTGGGATCATGAGTGGGAAGCTAGACTGCGAGCGATGCAAGTGGGGAAATCAGCCACCCACTCAGGTCTCCAAGAGGCCATCTCCCTCCATGAAATGGATGGCATGTACAAAAAAAAAAAGTGCTCATATTTGCACACATGCAAACACTGTCACACACGCACACACACTCCCAGGCCCGGGGCATATTTCCCCAGGAGGAATGAGGGGGCGGCTTGGTTGGTCGCCTCGACTGCAACAGACTTATGCAGCAGTGTTCCCTGGGGGGATTCCGTTTAAGGGTCTGGCCACAGGCGAGAGTGTGTTGTATGAGCGTGTGCGTGTGCGTGTGTTTTGAAGTCTAATGACGAGCATCACCCTGGCAGATATCAGGGGAAAACAGAGTTGTCTGTAAACTGGAACTGTCACATCCATTCCATAGCAGTACCTCAAACGAAGGCTGACGCTCCTTCTCGCCACACATATTATTTGGCATTGAACTGTTTATTTTATGGAGATGAGAGGCAGCACACTGAGGTTTCCTTTTAAGTATACCCAGAGTCCATTTTTGCCTTTGTCTTGTTTACATATATGGTGCAAAGACCTGCATTAGCATTACCCGGGGAGGTTTGCTGATGTTGGTATTTGTTCTCAACACCACCGCCGTGCACTTTCCAGATGAACCTTGAAAATATCTGACAGGGATTGGCATCGTAACCTCCAATTGAGACTTCTCCAGGATCCGACCTCAGCAATTCGTTCACCGCAAATTTCACACATTAATATGCAAAACCCACATTGACTTATGGATTGACTTTATATAATCAATGATCCATTGAAAATGACATGTGGGCGTGTCATTATTTACTGATATCACTTTACAGTGGATCTAAATAGTTTATACCAGGGTCAGAGTCCTGCAGGTTTTGGAGGTTTTCCTCTTCCAACACGAGCTGATTCCAATCAACAGGGTCGTTATTAGGCTTATGCAGAGCTTGCTTATCATATATCAGTTGTGTTGGAGAAGGGAAACATCCCAAACCCGTAGGACTACACACTGCTAATGCGATCTGAAATGCAACTGAAAATCTTTTTGAGACGGGAAGTAAAAATTAACAATTGAAATAGCTGCATATGTGTCTATGTTGCGAATTAACCACATTCACATCATATTCACACTCGTTAAGTGGGAGTCAGTAGAAAACTGCTAATAATGAAAAACACTGATGAAACTATTGTAGTAGACTATTGCTAGTTTTTTTTTTTTTTTTTTTTTGCTTTATAGCAAAAGACTAAAAGTTTTTATGCCAACACTGATGAGTTGTAATAAACAAACAAACAAATAAATAAATAAATAAATAAATAAATAAATAAATAAGTTACATATTTAGGCTGGGGGAAACAGCCTAGGAAAGTTTTTTTTTCACTCAAAAATTACATGTACATTTTACAAGGAGAACAGCACATTTGATCAGTTCATTAAAAAGAAAAGCTATTCAAGGGTTGAGGAACAAACCCACAACCTTCAGGTTAGGAGACAGCCACTCTACCACCTGAGCCATGCCACGCCTGATGTGTATTAGTATATGAGTGGCGTCAGATGGGATCCTCGTACCACTAAGAAACCGTTTTTTTGGGGGGGGTTTTGTTTCATTTTGGACACATCAGCAAAGCAGTATATTAGCAAACAGCAAGAGTGACAGGGCTCAGGTGGTAGAGTGTCTGTCTCCCAAGCCGAAGGTCATGAGATCATTCCTCATCGCTTAAGTAACTAAATTTAATAAACTGGTAAAATGCACTCAAAACTATCCTTGTAAAATTTACTTGAATTTCTTAGTGAAAAAAAATGGATCTGTTCAAACTGTTCATAGTTCTTGTCTAAGGCACCAGGTTCCATCTAAAGAAAAACAGCACAAAAGCATGATGCTGCCACCCTCACGATTCACCCTAAGAATGGAGTGCCAACATACCTTTTGGAATTCTGACCAAAATGTTCAACATTGGTTTAATCATACCAAAACACATTTTCCCACTTGCATTCAGAAGATTTCAAGTGGTTCAAGTGTCAGGCTTAGTTGCATTTCCTTGTAAGAAAAGGCTTCCATCTTGCCATCGTATCCCAACAGCTCAGACGAATGAAGAGGACAGGAGATTATTGTCACATGTACCAAACAGCCAGTATTTGCCAGAAATTCCTGCAGTTCTTTTCAATGTTTCTGTCAACATCCTGGCAGCCCCTAGTTTGTGTTTTCATCCATTTTCAGAGGGACGTCCATTTCTTGGTAATGTCACTTTCTCTTGTTGAAGATGACTGACTTCACTGATATGTTTCACGATATATTCAATGCCTTGGAAATTCTTTTTATCCTTATCCCGACTCGTACCTTTACAAGAATAAGATCCCTCTGATGCTGTTCAGGTGTGTGTGGACCATAGCTTATGGCTTGCTAATTCCTACGTGACCTTGAAAATGAACAATGTCAATAGCTTTTTTTCCTGAGAAGATCCCAACTCAAGACTGTGTTATAAGGCTAGAACTAAACAGTCCAAGTTATGTTCCACTTCCTGCTGACATTAATGATTCTATGTAGGTTGTAAACCAGTCCAATAATGTCTTGTTTGCACTCTATTCCTCTGGCCTGGTTAATTAATATGTGAAGCTCTAAAACAGAAAGATAGGCAGACATTGAATTATGACATGGATCATTTTGTTCTGTTCTAGCCGCACAATTAAAATTTCATCAAGGCTATTGTACACCAGAGCAATAATGTGTAGTTTGTATTTATATTCCCAAACTGCCGTCCTCGACACTGTTTGTTAGTTTCAACAGCCTCTATATTACCTCCACTGGCTAATACAGCTGCTTAATGCTGTTTCCATAACAACTGTTGCAAAGCCCCTGATCAGAATTCCTCTCAAGCTTGCTTCGTGTTTATCATATAAACACCTAATCACGCACTGGGTACCACACACATACATATGTGTACACATGTGCATAGTCATACACACATTGCATAGACATGCATACAAAATTTCTGTATTTTAAGCCCCAGGCCTCACTTTTATGCCACATACAAATATAATCTGTCATTGTACTCTTTTTTTTTTTTTCCTCTAACTTATTTTGGTGCTTCTTTTAACTGCATACATTTAACTAACATCTTGTCATCAGTATAAAACATCCATTCAATTCGATTTTTTAACCCTTTTAAATTTCATATTGTTTGCACAAGGCAGGCTGTGAACCAACTTGAAAAATTAGCATCCTATACATTCTCAGTAGTGAGGACCATGTTTTTCTTATGTTGCTAATAGTACAGTCTTTCTATAGCCAGGAGTGAGAGTTTCCACTTCTTAAATTAAAATTAAATTCTTCTCCATGGTCAGCAGAGGGTATCTCCACTTCTTAAAATCAAAATTGCATCATTAATTTGCTCCATTGTTGTGCAGTAAGCCATTAAACGCCTCTTTTGGAAACTAAGAATACTATATGAAATTGGTCCCTTGTACAAAAAGTAATGAATGATGTAATTCGGAGAGAAAACATTTTAATTTTTTTAAAAAGAGCATTTTCAAGTGTTTAGTCCTAGAATGAACTCCAATTGCCCAAATAGTATGATTTAGCCCAGCAAATAAAAAGGAATTTAAAAACATACTTTTTAACTTTAAAAGGAGAGCCCAAAACAAGTATAAGTACTCAGTTCTTGAGTAGTCACCAATACCGATAAAGAGTACCGATATGTACGTTCGTACGAAATGTCCCCACAAAAACAATGACATTCATAAAGAAAGCCCTTTATACTATACCAAAATAAAAATTTTCCTTAAAAATTACATGAAATTAATGGTAATTTTCTATTCTTCTAATTTCTAGTTCCTGGTCGTAACATGGCCAGAAGGGAATACTGATACCTGGTATAGATACTCGGCCATCCCTAATTTTTTAAATACATACACAAAGGGGTATATTCACTAAGAATGAGCTGCGTCCGGTAATAGCGCAAAATATTGCACCACAACTGCACCCACAGTCTGCGCCCAGTTCCCCACCTATTCACTAAGGATATTGCTCTAATCATATACCGGCGCAAACATGCCCACAAAAATTGACAGCTTGGAGCAGATTTGCACCTGATCTACCGCACATGGCAATGGATTTAGCGTGGGCGTACAGTATGCATCTGGCACGTAAAAATGATCGTAAAATGCCTCCCCGCCATTGTCAATCAGGCCGGGTTACGTTATGTGTCCTAAACCAACATATAAAAATATCCCCTTCCCTTTCTCTCTCTCTCTCTCTCTCTCTCTCTCTCTCTCTCTCTCTCTCTCTCTCTCTCTCTCTCTCTCTCTCTCTCTCTCTCTGTAATCAGCCAGAGAGCAACATGCACCGTGCCATGCACTGCTGTCATGATCCCGGGATCGAGGTTGTGGCAGGTTTATACATGCTTTCCAAAAACGTTATTTGCACCACGCAAACTGCGTGTGGCTATTTGTGCTGCCGTAATTAGACGCTGCATATCAATGAGGGTCATTTGCATTGGGGTGGGCATATTTTTCATCAAATGTATGAAAATTACCTAATTTACATACGCCCAAATAACACCGGCACACCGTGGCACATTCTGGTTGGCAGCGCACTTAGTGACGGATTTCTGCATCTGCGTGTGTTTAGTGAATTAGGCGCTCCCGGATTGCTCCATTTTTACCGGTTAGCGCCGTGCAAAGGTGACGCAAACCTTTAGTGAATAGGCCCCAAAGAGTTAAATCAGACACAAATCCACACCCTTAGGAACTTTCATTACATTTGTATTAACTCAGCAAAACGGTAAAAAAAATGAAGTGAGATGAAAATAAATGGCTATCATGGACCTCAGAGGATTAAAAGTCGTGATAAGTAATTCAAAATGCAGCATGTGCGCACCTCCAGTATTTTTTTGTTGGTCAGACACTGGAGGATGTAAAGTGACCTTCAGCTGGGGCTCAACCCTGTCACATGGTTGCCGGGAGTCAGGCGCATCACATTCATCAAGAGACATGAATATGTACACAACACCATGACCATGTCATAACTAATACATGCTGGGAAACACAGGTCTTCACCAACGTACACACACGAGGTCTCTGAAGAATCTACCCTGTGGCTTCTGTCCACCTAAGTGACAGGTTTATGGTGACATTGTCACTCTCTCTCCGTCCGGTCAGACCTCTTTACTTTTTGCCCGTCCTGCTGTCTTGTGGCCTTTCATCACCCCCCGGTGAAGTTTGCTGCACTGTACAGAAAGTAGCTGCAACTTTTCTAGTGGAGGCCTAAGCGCACAGGAGAGGCCGCCCTAATCTACCGAGGGAACATCAATCAAGATTCTCTTATGCACCTTCCCTCTCCTCTTCCTTCTATCTTATATTTGCATTTGAGGAGAACTACCGCCCCATCTCTCTCCGCAGTGGGGTATGAACACATCAAAGACGGCAACAGGTGTGTGGTGTCAAACACAATGCCAGGACCCCTGCTGCGCCGGGGGTGCGTCTTGAATAAAGACTGTCAGACTCCTCAAAATTTCTCACTAAGTCAAGCAGGAGAGTGTGCACACAGAGAGATGCAGGTTTGAAAGTCAAAAATGATGGATGGGTGTTTGGCAGCGGGAGGCGGGGGCGAAGGGGTTTGGATGAAAAGGTCTCCAGTGGTTATGTTAACCCCTGATGTCTCATCTCAGGGTGAGTCATGCGGCCCTCTGAGGCCTGCACTTTGCTGTTGTTATTGAACAGGTTTGTTGGGCGATGGTTCGGGAGGATGAATGAAAAAATAGCGTCTGCCACCTCTCATTGGCATAAATACTTGTTTACAACAAGACACAAATTGGCACCCTGTCAGTCAGTCTCTCGGTTCCTCTCTCTCCTCTAACCCGTTGCTGTGTTTCCCTTTCTATTTGTCTCTCCCATCCTCGCTGTGTGCTGCTGAGCGTAATACAACACTCCCCGGTTCAACCCTCTCTCATCACCATATTCTAATTACATTCGTTAAGGGGAGCATTTGGGAGTTTAATGAATACATTTGAAAGATGGGTCTCTGCTGTGATCCTTAGGTTTGTCTGCTCAACCGGCATCATATGGGCGGTATACAATAGATGTGTGTGGACCTGGGTTAAAGCATATGGGGAATCAAAACGACCATAAATAAATAAAAGTACAAATGCATACAAACATAAAAAAACAAGATTCAAAAAGTAAAAATAAATATGAAATACATGTGGAAATAGGTACAAATATAAATATACAAATAAAATTAAATTAAATATTAAGCAATAAATGTACTCTGCTCTCATTTATATCATGATGCATACAATGTCAACATTAAATACACAAGGAAATGTTAGTCGTGGACTGTAGTTCAAAGCAAGACAAATTATATATATATTATTGAATTGGATTCTATGCCCTTTTTTGGCCCCAATTTTTTTGTTTTGTTTTTGTTTTAATATGTGTCTTGGAAGGCACTGATAATTTAAATGTATTATTATTATTATTATTATTATTATTATTATTATTATTATTATTATTATTATTATTATTATTATATTTTGTATTTATTTCCACATTTATTTGTATCTTTTTAAATCTTGTTATTTTATAATTGTATTAATTTTTACTTATATAATTTTTTGTATTTATTATTTTATTAAATTTTTGAATTATATATTTTATTTATATCCATTTTTATTTTCAGATTTATTTATTTATTTTGGCAGTTTTGGTCCGCCATAAAATCCCACCTGCAAAAACATACAAATAAGGCTGGCTTCCAGCGCTCACGTGGCGTTGTGTCTCTCCCTGCTCAAAAATCAATTCTGTTAGTCTCTGACAAATAAAGATTTCATGTCATTTGTGTGTTGTTGTGTGGGGGGGGGGGGAACTTGCCTCGCCCCCATGCTGAAGCCATGCATTTTTAATTATCCTCAGGCCTCAAAAACAAACTAGGAGAGACAAGCACCATTATACAGATATACAGTACAAGCACCTCCAGTTTATCTCCTCTTCTGCCAACAAACCGGGCGGCTCCGTGCAGAGAGCAAGGCGGGTGGGGTAAAACCAATCATAAGGAAAAGCTAACATTGTAGGTTATCAAGCTAGTTCTGTTGACTGACTTGTACTCAGTGTGATGCGTCTTTGCCAAGGACGAATCCTTGTTCTGCAACTGAATAGAGCGTTACTATGGGCCCCCACGCTCATTCTTTCACTGCACTGAAAAATGTGATAAACCTTTCACACTTCCAATTCTGATGATTTCCAGCTTGTGGAATCGCTGTCACTTTTATATCAGCAATAACAGTTTATGATGGTAATGTTTATCACTGTCTAAATACATCATTTTTTAATCCCGGAATACTAATTTGCTCGACTTGTTGACTTTAACCGCAAATCAGGAGTCAGCAGAATCTGGGCATTGTTTGATGTTTGTTTGGATGAAAGAGGCCCGGAATGACAAGCTGTAATGATCCACTGCAGACAAATGCATACGCAGTCGGAAATGATTATTATCCTATGAACATATGCAATGCCGTAAACACTTTGGAAATGTAAGGTACACATCTGAAAGGACTCCTCTTCACTGCAAGTGCAGTATGTGCACAGTGATGATGCACTGCACAAAGTAGAGCCTGGTGTCATCACCCTCTCTTTAAAGGAACACTTTACTTATTGATCCATTTTTAGCAGCAAAAAGTTGCTACTTTTTCAATAATTAATTTGGTGACGTGATTATTTTTTTATGTACATTTAATAACTTTTAAACCGATGTTAAAATGAATCGAACGCCGGCATGTTTGTTACACGTGACTAAATAACCCGGATGTTTACGTCACTAGTGTGTAAACGCTACACTATGGAAGCACTATGCAACGCAGCCGTGCATCTCGCGTCAAACCCGGAAGGATTAAACCTTATCGCTTCGAGCCAACACGACAAAATAACTCTACCGAAGGAAAGTCTGCCTTGGATGTGAAAGTTGTGGCGCCAGATGGTCTTTTCGGGCACAAAATAAACTTTGACGAACGAGTGAATCAGGCGGGGGGTGAGTGGTGTTCGTGCGGGAGCTGCACATGAATGGACAATCCGCAAATGAATGTGTGCTGTCTGGAAATGAAAAAACTCGAGGATCGGTTCCTTGCGGACAATCTCAACTGCATCCTGGAACATCAGACATTCAACATGGCAATACTAAATAGACATTCTCAGGATAGCTTTGGTTGCGATGTGAAGAAGAAAAGTCTTGGAGGAGCAAATATCCAACAGGTAATGTGACACACAGTACGAGCAATGCAAAACGTGTGGAACTGACGAAATATTTCAGGAAAAAGAAAAAATAGTAAAATTAAATGTATCGTCGTTACAGCACCCAACCTCCCCTAGCTGTTTTTTTTTTTCTTTTTTTGCGGAGCGTCCCACTGCGGTCAGGCCAGCCGCCACTCGAAAAGACGAAGTCAAGCCAGCCGCCCCAACGATTGTTAATACTGTGCATTACGGTAACGTGCCGACGTGCCCCTGCGTTGGCCACCTTCAAATGAATTATGAAATAAAACAGTCCGTGCAGTATAATAACGAATGCCCCCCCACCCCCGAAACATGCCTACCTTTCGCTTTACATTTGCTTCGCTTCTCCGAGATCTTTCAGTGGCCGTAGGGAGACCTCGATTTGTGCCGGCTGTTGTGAGAGTGAGCTCCGTGTTGCTAGCAGAAGTAGCCGCCAGAGATCCTCCATCGGCTTGATTATTTCCCACGTCTGGTTCTTTAAAGATACTCGGTACTGCGTTGGGCTTTAGTATTAGGCGTGTGGCGTACCCCATCTCAAATTGTAACATATTTTGTATGTAAGTCCTCATGCCTGAAATGTTCGCTGCGCGCACGCCTGCTTGTCCTTCTACTCATGTCGTTTTTTTTTTTTTTTTTTTTTTTTTTTTTTTTTTTTTTTTTTTTTAGGGGGTCTCGCGGGTTTTTCCTTGCCGACGCCTTGCAAAATTTTGCAATACACAAAGGCATAAGTGACAGTTTGTGTCCTCCCCGTTGTTATGTCTGCGTGAACTACTGTTCGCCAAGCGAGTATACACACTAGTGACGTCACCACTCGGGGGCGTTGCAACACGGAAGTACTTCTATGTTGAAGAAAAGTTAAATAAATCAATATAAGGGTGTATTCTTCAGCTCTTATGCATTTTTCGTAGCTAAACTAACTATTTACTGCCGATCAAGCCATACATGTAAAATTAAAGGAGCCTTCCTTTAAGTACTGTGATTCATGCAGTGGGTGTCAAAGTGTGCTAGCTATCTTTAAACATGATGTAAGATACATGTATATAAATAAAGAATTGGGGGGGTTGTGGAAAGAAAGCAACATTTGTACTGTCAGACAGGATTGGTGCTGCTTCTTACTGTATAACAGGCGCCAGTACTACGGAAACCATCACAACCTTTGTTTGCTTAAATCTGGTTCTTTTCATCCATTAAATTAAATTCATAGTTGTTGCACAGTTGGATAATAATTGCTCTAATTTAATGCACTTTTAGAGACTAAAAAGGAGTCTGACATCAGTTATGTCCTGCCAGGGTAACTTTCCACCTCGTAGGAACCGCAATGGAGTGTGTCTTTTGAATTCCGCTTGCACGTTAAGAGCAGCCATTTAACACTAATATTGACGCTGGTGTTGTGTATTGGACAATGTTAAGACTTTCGAGAGACCAAGCCACAAAAACGACACTGCCAGAACATACAGCGCATATGCTGCCAACTGGCCGCGGTGATATGCAGCCGTGCCACTTTGTAATTGTAGTGCTTCCTTTCTTTGAGCAAAACAAAGATTTTGTGGACAAAATATTTACCTGTCAAGTACCAAAAGACAGGAATGACTCATTTTTTTGTCATTTGGCCAAGATACAAATTAGATGCTCTCATTTGGAAATGTGTTTATCAATCTCACACCCACCTACTGCTTTATACGATACAGTCAAAATTTAAATATATGCGCCACTGCTATGCAAATGCAGCGTCGGTGTCATCCGTGAAGTTCTTCTTCCTTAGAGAACAAGATGATGGATATTTTATTACAGCTGAGCTAGTCTTAGACTAATGACACTGCAGGAATACAATTCAGTCCTGGTACACAGCTAATATCCAACAAGCACACACGCACACGCACCCCTACACGCACGTGCACACACGCACACACTGTTTAATCCCCAAGGAATCAGTGAAATTTGATTACACTGACTGTTACAAACACCCTCCGTATGGGAGTAGACATTTCATACATCAGCATGAGGGAGGGGGAAGAGGGAGGACAGAGATGGGCAGACTGAGAAATATGTGATACCAAGTAGAATAGCCATTTGATGGGAGAACACTGGACAAATACTGTGTGTCTCCTGAGTGGAACTGTTCAGATATCGCCTGCAAAATTGCAAACGGACGCACTAGACAAACAAAATATTTCACCCCGCAAGTAAACATGGGAAACAATATATTTACAATCCATCTAAATATGGGGTCCATCCCTGGGATAGTGTTGGGAGAACAAGTTAGTCACAGTAACGTAAGATACACTCAGGCTTACTGTGTGTTTAGTGAATGGCAGGGACTGTACATATTTGGAAAACAGGGAGGTTTTCACTTTCATATTCAGCTGTCCTTCACTGTCCTTAGCGGATTCATAGCTCAGCACATTACTGAAGGTGACAGGAGCATGTATGTGCCTCACACCACAGGAAAGCAGTACCAGTTTACTGTTAAAAAAAAAAAAAAAGGAAAAAAAAGATAACTCATGTTGAAGGTGCATTTTGATACCATTCCTGTTTTTTGTTTTGTTTTGTTTTTTCCATTAAAAATGAACTGGAGATTTAGTGAACTAAGGCACATATTTGCAAAAAAAAAAAAAAAAAAAGAAAGAAAAATCTCACGGCACACAACAAAACAATATTATTTCATTGTTTTGTCTATCAGTATATGTCGCTGACATTGATAGACAATCAAAACTATTTATAGTAAATAAATAATTTTCACACCAGTAAAGTGGAATCACATGATTTGCAGTTTGCACAGTTGTTGGAATTCACTGACCTAATATACCGTTGATGTTTTTGGATTATGAGACCAAAAGATAAACAAAATGGCACAAACTGAGATTTAAAGGGATACTTGGCTCATTTAGGATTTTCAGCAGGAAGAAGATATTTTGTCTATAATTAATGTGATAACTAATTATTTTCATGTCCAATTTATTCATTTAAAAACACATTTTACCACTTCCTGTCCACTAAAGATGACATCACGCATGCTTAGAAAACAGGTAATGACAAATCATGGTTCAGTTTGCTAATGTCACATGACCAAACCCAGAAAACAGCAAACTTGTAATTGATCGTTACCTGTTTCCTGCATGGGCACTTGTGATGACATGTTCAGTTGACAGGAAGTGGCAAAATGTGTTTTTCAAGGTGTTAATTGTACATGAAAAGCTAATTCAGTTATCAAATGAATTCTATATATAATATTAACTGTTTACTGTTAGAAATTGCTAAATTAGTCAAGTATCCCTTTAAATATGTAAGTTTAAGGAAAAATGCTGATGGAGAATGTAGGTATTTCTTTTAAATGATCTGTGATTGTTGTTTTTGAAAATTTTATTTATGAAAAGTACCAGTGGTATCGCTTCTTAGTATGGGTATTGGTCACTACTTAAGGGTTGAGTACTCGTACTGGTATCTGTCTAAAAAAAAAATTGGTCTTGAACATCCCTATACAAAATACTGTCAAACCTTAGAAGTAATCCCAATTTTTTTGGGGCTCCATCTGCTGCAGTGGTTGATTTAAACTGATACCTATACAGTAAACTGGTATTTTCAGGGTGTATACATTTCTTTGTAGTGGTGAGAAAAACATTGTACTTGCAGAGTCTGATGAACAGAAAGTTATTAAAGTTGTAAAGTGTTCTGGACAAAGTTCTACCCACACATACACACACTGAGCAGGTACTCGGAATGGGAGCACAATGATCTCACGCACACATTTGAATGCTTTATCTGTCTCCCATGAATTAAATCTAATTTACACAGGACGTAGATAATACAGAGGTTGTATGTGGGGACATTACAGATACAAAACGTATTGTATCCACTGAACAGTCTGACTTCTCATTACAGCCCACTGCTGGACATTTTTTGTGTGTGTGTGTGTGGTTGCGCTCAGAGTCTAACAGGGACCTGAATCACAAAGTTGCACACGCGCGCAGGTACACACAAGCCAAGCCAAGACTCACGCGCGACACCCACACACTCACAGTCACACATTCCCACGGTTTAATATATCTCTGTGTCTCCAGTTAACAATATTTTGTGTCAAATTAAAGCAGGCAAGATAAATAGAGGGTCTGCGCCACATGGAGAAAAGAGAGCAGGAGCTGAATGTGAGGGAGGGGCGGGGAGGACTTGTAAAATGGTGAATCCCAGCCCCTTGTGGACTGCAGTGAGAACCACTGAAACACCCATCCAAACAATCTGTGAAACCCCATTAACACATTCACTGTACAGTCACATTTAAAGCGTATGCGTTAATTACACATGCCGACACGGAAATTGTACCTATGAATTTAATTAATCTAATTATTGTAATGCTGTTGTTGTTTTTGTTTTTTTTGCATTGCAGCTGCGTTTGGTTGCTGTTGCCAGTTGGGTCAGCGGGGCAGAGACAATGTTTGAAGTTCGAGAGAAATAGAAAGTCAAAACAGGCACAAGCTGACGTTGGGTGTTAATTGGGCTATGTGTGACTCAGAGAGAGAGAGAGAGAGAGAGAGAGAGAGAGAGAGAGAGATGGAGATGGAGATGGAGAGATACAGACTAAGAAGAGGGAGACGAGAGCCTAGAGGACTAATTAGTGATTATAACTTGGCTCTCTCCAAACATAAAATATTTCTCAACCTAAAAGACAGAGGAATGATTAAAAATAAAAGAATAGGAATCAACATAAGGAGCTGAGAAACACACCGTGGTTTTGTACATAGGCTGTGTATATGTGCGTGTGAATCACTTGCGCATGTGTGTTTCTGCATGTCAGTGTTTTGGCTTCTATGCCCTCTCATTAAATTGTGCTTTACACTGGTAAACGGTAACAGCACAGTTCTCAATGTCAACTGGAGAGGTTGGCGCCATGGGCACGCTCTGGGAAACAAACACACACACGCGCGCGCACGCACACACACATGCAAGCGTGCACTGACAGGAATACTATAAATCCTACCAGTGCATGAACGGCACATCCATTTTATTCTAAAAATGAACATTTCTGTAAGTTTCCAAAAAGCACGCTTCTTTTATCTTCGCTCCGACACGGCTGACAAAATGGAGTGTGTCAGCTTCTCGCGGCCTCGCGCCAGAGTGAGTTGGACATTAGCAAGTCTCGCATCAAAGTCATAAATCAAGGACACCCTTCAAAACAGCAGAGGCCCCGAAAACTGCCTGTCTGCTCCCGGTATCATTCTGAGTTTCCATAATGGTTCCGAAGCAGTTTTCCACAGTCTGCTAGCTGACATTTAATATCCTCCCTCTGGTGTAAATTATTTCCGAGACATATCTCCTGCCATGTATTACCTATGTGAGGAGAATAGAACATCTCTGCATAGACACGGGGGAATACAATGAATGTATATTTAATTCTAGGTATCGGTTTAATGGCTTACAAACAACGGTGGTGACAGAAATTAAAAATTAATTCTTAGAATAATTTTTACGCTCATAGCCACACCTATACGTTTTAACGGTTTTAGGCTGGAGACAAGGTTTATAATCGCAGAGTCGAAAGTGCACCAAGGCCCATGATGCTTACAAGCACTACTTTTGTCCTTCATCAGCTGTTTTTCTTTTTTATGTGTCGTACACGTTCGGCATTACAATCACACTTCTCGAGCAGATGTCTCTCTTATCACTTCCGATGTACTGCGCAATCATGGACTCCATTTGTGTCACACTTGCACCATCGATCACGCCATTAGCACAAATACGCACACGCCTAGTTGCTATAGCAACACACACGGTAAATGGGGCAGTAGTCTTAAATATATATGCGTTTTGATCTTCTCATTCAAGCAATCATGTTGGCGTCACCCATGGCGAGACATAGGATTGCTCTCACCAGTTCATCACACGTCGACCAGCGCATCCTGATAACATCGCAAATGTTCAACAATGAAACGCTGAATCTTTCATTTCAAATCATTTACAACCAAGTAACACTATGTTTCTCCAGTTCCAAAGGGTTTTGCAGTAAATACATTTGGTCATCAAATTTTAGAACAAATATTTTTTGGTGAAGATTTGTATTTACTTGGTTTATGTTTCAATTATTTCACTCCACAATTACAAAATCAGCATAATCGTAAAAAAATAAAAATAAAAAAATAAAAATATTAATACTAATTTTTGAGTTGTTTAAATGTATAAATTTGCACCTTTTCTTTAAATTGTAAAATACCTAATTTAATACATTTTGTTTGATTCAAAAGGAACTAGCATAATTATAATGTTTCAAAGAATTTTATTTGTCTTAATATTTTTCTATTTGTTTTTTACGTTTAAACATTTTCTTGTTTTGTACTAAAAAATAAATGTTTTTGTTTTTTGTTTTTGCCTAAATAAATAAATAAATAAATAAATAAATATTATAAGTTCAGTTTGGTCCAAAAGGAACGTACATAATTATAGTGTTTCTATTTTTTTTTTAATTTGGTCTTAATATTTTTAAATGCTTAACCATGTTCTTCACTGTAAAAAAAAAAAAAATCATTGGTTATTACGGGGGAAAATTGGCAGCTGTGGTTACCAGGGAAATTCTGTAAAAAAAACAAAATAAATAAATAATACAGTGGGGAAATTAAAACAACTTGACAGAACAACTTGTTTATTCTACTGGTATTGAATGTACAATAAACAGTAACTGCTGCTGAATTTTACTGTGATTCAATGTACATAAATAAACACAATGTTACATAAATAACCACAACTGACGTTTTTTCCCCGTAAAAACAACGGATTTTTTTTTTTACAGTGTTGTTTCGTACCAAAAAGTAAATAATCATTTCAATTATTGCCAAAATAATCGTGATTATTATTTTTTCCATAACCGAGAAGCGCTACTCTCGAGCATATCTTCTATGATTTTTTATTTTTTTTAATTCTTTTTTTTTTGTGATACCATCCAAGAGAAGCAATGTATAGATGCAGCACATGAGGTCTGCTGGCATATTGAAATCACCAGCAGCTCATTCTGAATTTAATGAGGGTACCCACTTCTGTTGTCTGCCACACCGGCAAAGAGCAGTGACAACGCTGCGGTCAAGCACGGATCGCTGCTTTCTTTTCTGCACAGAGATTGCTCCATGTGAAATGTGAGTGCCGCATTAAATGGAATGAGAGGATCCACTTTGATTGGCGCAGAATAGAGTTGGCTGTGTTCACACCCATAATGGAGCAAATGGCCCTTTTTCTAAATGTGCTGGCTTGTGCACGTCTGCACAATTATGGTAAAAAATAAAAAAAATAAAAATAAAACCCTTAATGTAAAGAATAAGATGTAATGTGTTCACTTCCCAAGCACAAGCCAGTGCGCTTTCTGCATGTTTTTTTTTTTACCAAGTCAAGTGATGTTAGACATAATGATGAGGCAGTAATTTATTGTTTTTGTTTTTTTACACTGGTGTAATGGTCAACTTCCTACATGTCAATCACATACTATAAAAAGGTGAGTCGATTAATTTTATTTACGTTATTTACAGTCAATTTCTTTTTACACTTGTTAATAATACTTAATACTTAAACTGGAAGTCAACACTTTTCTTTTTTTACAATAATATGTTCTATGCAGCTCCACGAGCCTAAACATGGTATTCGGATTAATAACGTTTGTGTAATATGAGTGAAGTGGCAAAATTCACCCATTTTTAACCATCTCAGGGGGCAGTCACCGAAAATGACATCACATTTGCTCAGGGCCAAGGTAACAACCAGTCACGGCTCAGCTTGCGAGCGTCACCTGACTAAAAGTGAGCCGTGATTGGTCATCACCTGAGCAACTGTGATGTCATTTTAAGTTGACAGCATGTGACAAAATGGCCGCCCCCTGAGATGGATTACAAACAGGTGGATTTTGCTGCTTCACATGCTTAACACATATTTCACAAACGCAATATTAATCAGAATGCCATGTTTAGATTAGTGGGATACATACAACATATTATAGTCGAGATTTTTGGGGGTTGACTTACACTTTCAAATATTGCCTGTATAGTTAATAAGGTTTTAAAATGGCAACATTTTGATTCTGGTTTTAAAATATTAATTATTTCCTTCGGGAATGAGAGGTTTTGAAATTTGAGCAAATCCCAAATGATTTTCCACCACATTGAACTATAATTTCTTGTTTTTCCATAGCTGTAACAATGCTCCAACTACAACTTTAAGGTACAAAATGAGCTGCAATGATAAATCAATAGCAGGACACATGCATTTATAAATATATTATATTTAATATTTATATATACTGTATGCCCCCCAAAATATGCCTAACACTAATGAAACATGTTGGTATTGTGTCAAAATAGTGTAATAAAGCTTAATATTTTTTCTAGCAGCAAAGCAACTGCAAGCACTGCACATAATTCTGAACAATAACAAATGTTAGTATTAAGAGAACATGAATATGAAATAGTTTTTGGCATTGATAAAGATACTACATAAACTACATATTCATTTTAAGGTTTGATTCATGAAGTGAGTAGTAGCTTTACGTTCATATCCCAAGAAAGTATTGTATGTGTCAGTATTAAAAAGTTTGTCAGGCTTATTTTGAAACTTAACTCAACAACCAATATACTGCAATCGAACATGTTATTCCCGACGGATGAAAAAAAGGCTTTACTATCATCTGTCCACCTGAGTATGGTTTGTTATCTAAAACTAGTCTATAGTCTATTACCACGGACAGATACACATACACCCCCAATCTATTATTGAACAAAAGGCTCACGCCTCCACTCAGCCCTTTGGGGAGGAATCCATCCCTCCATCCCAGAATAATTTCACACATCAGTAGATACACAAAAGAGAGAGAGGGAGGGAAGGAGGAGAGGGAAAGGACAGAGAGCAGAAGGAGGAGTGGACGGAGTAAAAATGAACGTGGGTTTCAGCTCAGTGCTTGTGGGAGGCCAAGGTGTCAGGGGGAGCCATGCGTGACAAAACAGAGATCAGAGGATCATATGGCATCGCGCACACGAGCAAAGAAACAAATGCGCGCGCACACACAGATGCCTCAGACACTTTGTGAAGCGTACGCACGCCAAGGAAAAGGTGAGAATAAGGACATATCGGGTGATTGCATGACTCGGGTGCAGCTGTAGCCGAGGCATGAGATCCGAATGGTAATCTCTTTTTCTTACACACACGTGCGCACGCAGGAACCAGGGAAATCATATTCCACTCCTCCGTGGAGTCATTAATAAAGAGCATGTAGATCACCACCAAAACAGTAGGTGATGACATACCATACAAATCATGTTCTATGCTGCATCGGCATACATGCGCCGCATTAGTAATGCGCACAACTTTTACACAACGTATCACGAAACCTCACGAGCAGCATCTGTTCGGGATGATTTGTTGTTGGCTCGGTCAAGACTCATGCGGGACACGCTCAATGGCCACTTCATTAGGTACACCTGCAAAATCTATCCATTCATTTGCAATAATGCTTGTCTTCCTTTGCCAAGCTGTGGGTGATCTGAAGCACTGTTAATTTTGACAACAATTTTAATTTAGTTTTAGTGAGTCTTTTGATTAAAATTCATTCAAGTTTCAGTTGTAATTTAGTGATCTGATTGTATTGGACTTTTAATCCTATTTTAGTCGACGAAAATAAAGCCAATTTTAGTCAACGAAAAAGAGAGCAATTTGAGTCGACTAAATTGACAGTTTAGTCAATATTTTCATTCAGTATACATTTCAACTTTTATACAGAAAATTATAACACACTAATTTGTTACTGTTGACTTGACGTTTAACACGCAAGACACATTTAATATAATGTCTTGATTAAGTGTTTCAATGAAACATGTCGAACTGACAAAAATAAAACTTAGTTTTCACCTCAATAAAAAAAAAAGAATGTTAACATGTTTGAACATTAAATAAAGTGGAGTGAACAACAGTTTCTGAGTGGTTCTTTTCTCCAACCCGCGTTTCATTCCCTCTGATTGGATTGTGTGAATTTTCGTCTGTTATTTTCATTTTCGTTTTAGTCACTGACAAAATTGTCAGTCAGTTTTTGTTATTGGTATAGTCTGAATGAATCGATTCTATTTTAGTTTCTGTTTATTGTTTGTCTAGAAAAAAAATTGTGACAAAAATTTTTCGTCGACGAAATTATCACTGATCTGAAGCTTATCCCTGCTGACTTTGGGCGGGAGGGGTAAACCCTGGGTTGGTCACCGATTAATCACAGGACATTTAGAGACAAATAATTCAAACTCACATTCATACTTATAGGAAATTTTGAGCACAGGCTCACCAGTCAGCCAATTTTGGCACCTGGGCTGTTATTCCTCTACTGTGTTTTAATTTGGTCAGCGTGCATATAACTGAACTTTTCTCCATGCAAATGATACACAGCAGCCTGCAGAAAAGGCCAAATACATTAATTTTTAGGGACAGTTATGTTCATTTATAATTTAGGTGCCCTATTTATCAACTTTGTGTTCATTTGTATATTTGCCATTCAAGCACTCCAGTTCACATGAGTTTTGTAAGTAGTAGAGGATGCGACTCACTAGGTCACTAGGTCGACTCACTAAGTATACTGTCAGTGCCTTGCTAGCTTTAGCTATTACAAATTTAATCAGAACATGTTATTAATGGATTAAAATATGATTTTAATTAGTGAAAGCTACCGTGCAACAATAACTAAGTCAGCTGCAATCCGCTAACCGATGTGGTGAGCTTTGTCATTCAGAATGTAAGCAGATATCGAATGTCATATAGTGTAAATTTTGCTAACTTGAAAAGAGACCAAAACTATGCTGAAACTGCTATGTTTGGGTTCACCAATCTGTTTGGTTATACTTTTTCCATTAGAAAACACATACACAAAGAAAGAGGAATTGTATTCTAAAAACTGGAGTAAAGCAGAAACGCACATATCTGCCTCTGTGAATATGTTACCGTCTTTCCTCTAAGTCTGCCCTCAAGTGGTGTTCTGGCCGACACACTGATGCGATGACAACCCCACTTACCTGAACTAGCAACAGAGGGGAATATCTCCACTACACAGACTGTTACTGGGTCACTCAGAGTATGAATGCTGCAAGGGCAATTTTTAAATTTCACTTTCGCTTTTGGAAAAGTTCACACATTGACACTTTGCCAGAGATAGCAGCCTCGATTGCACGAAAATGACATATTCCAGGTTCACTTCTTAAAAAAAAAAAGTGAGTGTGAAGCCCCTGAGTAACAGGCGAGATATGCATTTTTCCTTCGTTCTTTGTGTTTATATTCAAAATGGAAAGTGTTCTTTTGACACCATCCATATATATTTATTTAGGGCTTGTGACAGTGGCCACATACACGTTGTAACGTCAAAATGAAGATGACATTTTATTTTTAGCGTTTTTTGTGTTGTTTTCAATGCAAAGGACACTTCAGTCATTGCGAAAATTATTAGTGGCCCTTTAAGATTTGCATTGGAGTACACCTGATTTAGAGTCCGAACCCAACATGTCTGCTAGGAAGTTGGAGCATCTGGAGAAAAATCCACAACCCTGGGCAGAACATAAAAACGTGACACTGCCTGAGCAGAGTTTTGAACTTGGGACCTATCCAGTGTGATGCAGATGTGACCACCATCTTGCGCTCCTATGAACTCTATCCATCCATGTCACACGGTTATCCTGGACGCTCAAAGGTGAGCTGGAGCCTATTTTAGCTGGCTGCAGGGTGAAAGGCAAACTACACAATGGAGTAGTAGCCACTAACTAGTCAGTCAAAGGGCACATAAAGAGACCATTCACATTCACCTCATCACTGAGTGGGAACTGAACCCACAAGTACCACTACACTATCAATTACAATACATCCTGTAAAATCGGATATCAATATTTGGCCTTTAGAAAGTGAATAACGATAGAGTTTGATTGGCAACAATAAATAATGTTGAATGAATTCATAGATTTTTGACTGGCTGTCAATCAAAACTGAACACTGTTATCCTTGTTAAGACAGAATATTAGATTAAGTTCTTCTATTGGATATGATTAGAGTCTAATTGGCAATCCTTTACAATCTAATTCTTAGTCTGTGCTGGAGTGCCTACTGTTGTAGATGATGCAGATGTTATGTTAGTGCTCGATTTTCATATGTTGCGCAATACGATTAATGTCAACAGAAACAATAAAGAAAATCTGTTTTTGTTGCATTAGATACAACATAATCTGGGCTCAATCATCCAGAGCTGTGCACAGGTGAGGCGAACACACGCTGAAACATTCACAACAGTACATAAGTCAGGCGCAATCGTAGCTCACACAGCTAACCCAATGAAAGCACCAACCACGAGAAGCAGAAGACACAATGGTGTCTTTAAATATGCAGCAAACTTTGCCTGGTTGGAGGAAGAGCTTTGAAGGAATTCACTGAGGGACACCGAACCTCCCCCTGAACTGAGCCTGTGCCTCCTCAGCAGAGAGAGTGAGAGAGAGAGAGCGGAAGGAGAGGCAATGAGAGATGTTGATAGAGAAGAGGGTGACGCAGGAGTGTAAATTCTCTGCTGTACACAACCGACTTCCTCAAAAATACACCTGTCTCATTCCAATCCCATGACAGAATAATTCCACCCCCTTCAGGCAATGCAATTGTTTTGATGTGATGTTATCACCAGCCTTGTCTTCGATTACCTTGTGTTGTGCTGCACAGCTTTTATTCCCACCATATGGCCATCATGTTGGCACAGCACCATGTGTCATCAATCCAAATACGTCATGCACCGCCCCATTGGCTGCTTGCAACCAGTTACAAGAGCAGAAAAATAACTGAATGCCAATAAAAACACAAAGCCCGGCATTGCGAAGTGTTTATTAATATAATTGTATTTAAATAAGAACGGCCCTCATTGTTATGATTCCAAACCTGCCTCGTCTTGCTGACATTTTTCCTGACGTGGCCCAGTCACAAGATGAATTTTGTAATTGGCTTCTGTCCCACGAGTATTCCCAAAAATGTCAGGCTCCTAACGAAGAGGACTCAATTGTGAGTTGGGTATAAATGGCAGAGGATGCTCTGGTTGGCGCTGCTTTAACTAACCAGTAGTGCTCATGTGGTTGCTCTAACACACACACACACACGCGCGCACCCACACGCACAGCCTATTCACGTGAGCCCACTGTTCAATCGGCGTTGTTGCTTAACTCACAGTATGACCTTCATTGAGATGGATTGCATGAGAAATGTAATGACTTTCCTCAGAGAAAAACCACAAGCTAAATCAGCTTTGCATTGCATAATAATGCTGGACTTGGTAATCAATAACACAAACACACAAACACTCATCCATAATGGAGTGCTCCGCCAGCACATAGAGAAAATGTCCCGACAGAGGCCAACCGCATCGCCATGGATGTCGCAAGCCGCCAGTGTCGAGCAGTGCAATGCATACACAAGAAATACAGGTGATACGTGATACCCGTTTCAGCCACACTTTCCTTGCTAACAGCTAATATCTGTCGCAAAATGCAGGTTTACTAACATGGGTTTGATCAATCCCCAAGGGCTCGATGAGTCTGTCTGAGGAGTCAAGACATAACAGACTCAAATGATTCATGATGATGGCCATCATTGGCTGTCTGTGCTGCAGGGAATTTGGTGCGCTCAGTAGTCGATTTGTGGCTATTGTGATGGTGTCGTTGTGTGATTATGATTGTAATCCCTTCATACTAACTATGTCGAGCAAAAAAAAAAAAAAGTGTTCCGATGAATGTGTGCAATATGAATTCATATGTATTAGAGAACGTATGGTGTTCCACAAGGTTCAATTCTGGGCCCTCTGCTGTTTTCATCGTATAACATTTTCTGAATTCAAGGTGAAGAGAGCCAGATTCGATGAAATAGCCACTCAAGCCTTTTGTTGACCAGTAAACCTTATGTCTTGAACTGGGGGGGAATCATATTTTATTTTTCAATAAAGAAGGATTCGATGAATGTGCATAGGAAACTGGTTCAGTACCCCCAACAAGGTTAAGAACCAATGCATTAGACACTTTCTTAGCTAACAGCTATATTCCGTCACAAAATGCAAGTATTTTAAGACTGTATTCATTGGTGATGTCAGGTGTAACGTTACATGAGGCTGGAAAAAGTGCACGGCACTTATTAAAAGAGCAGGACTTGGAACAAAACTTTATTATTAGGAGAACAGTATAGGTGGTCAGGCTTGCCCATGTGGGGTAGGGAAATGGCTCTGTAGGCGTTCTTGATATTTGTGTATATTAAGTCGAGTATATTATTGCCCCCTGGTGTAAATTTCAAATGCTGATAGAATCCATGGATGCATAATGAGAACTGGAATTAGCATCAGAGAAGGCGCCCCAGTCATTCTAGTGAAAGTTGCATAAAGGAAGTGGCACAGGAAGCAAAAAAGTTTGGCTTTCTGGTATAAAGCCACCCCATGTTCTATAATTGGACAACCCATTAGGAATGAGATTTCCTTTTAGTCAGACTTTTATCCTAGTTCTTCCTTTCAGTATTTGGACAAGGGATGATCAAAGTAATTGATTAACTGATTATTAAGTATGTTGATTAATCACACCTTAACACAACCGTTGAAAATTTAATGCCCTACTTCATCCAAAAATCTTCATTGGAATAAATGCATCATTAAGTAATGGTGCATGACATAATGCAGAGAAGAAATTTTTGGCTTACTGGGAAAACCCTGAAATCTAGTTTGGTACGCAGGCTGAAAATTTAGTCCGACAGTTAACTGACTTAAATGAGTATCGGCATTCTTCACTGATATAGAATCTGGGGGAGCTCTGCCCTGTTTACTCTACTAAGAATTCACACATTTGTAGCTGACTAATGAGGTGTGAAAAAAATAACTCATGATGATCAAATCGTCAAGGTGCCTGGTCACTGCTTTTGTTGTTTAGTCATCACACAGAGCTTTTTATTGTTCGGTCTTCCTTTTGTTTTGTCGGCGGCAATACACACAGTATCTATGCCACCGTTTACACACAAGGCAAAAAAAAAAAAAAAAAAAAAAACGGGACCCAAAATAGAATGCGCTTAACAGCGTCTATTGGTTGCCTAGTAACAATGTTGAGATAACGGTTTTTTTCTTCTACTGACCCATGGTTCATTCTATCTGCAGGATAAAAAAGCCATGGATGAAAATTGGCAGTGCACATCTTGTCTCGGCTCGACTCGTCTCGGTTTGGGGCGGTTGGAGTCAGAACGAGACACACTAACGTCAACGATGGAGAACGAGGGTATTCTGTGTTTACTTCACGGCATCTAGGTGAGGAGACAAAAATAATTCATGTGCAGGCTGAGAGCGGCAAGACAACTGTCCGCTGCAGCAAAGTAGAGACTGTGGAGTATCACACCTGGCACATAGACAGGGTAAGCCAACATTAGCAGCCATCCATCCATTTTTTATAGCGCTTGTCCTCATTAGGGTCGCAGATAAGCTGGAGCCTAGCCAAGCTGACTTTGGGTGAGGGGCAGGGTACACCACTGGACTGGTTGCCAGCCAATCGCAGGGCACATATAGACAAAATTCACATTCACACCCCCACTAATATGCATATATTTGAAATGTGGCAAGAAGCCAAAGTACCCGGAGAAATGTAACGGACAGCACAGAGAGAACATTACCATGCTTATTTTTTTCTTTTGCTTGTTGTTCTCAAACATTTGACAACACGGTCCCTATTTCTCAGAATGTGTCTGCGTGCTTTTTGATCAAATCCACCAAAATGGCATTACACCACCTGTGCCACAACTTAGACCTGCCTTTATGTGGTCTAAATTCTAGCCTACTTTCTCTCACCAAATTGTTAGGTGCGTCGGGGGTGTGTAATAGAAAACCCCATTGTTCTGCCAGAATGCCCAGAAAAGAACAGTGCGGTCTGTGCAATGCCCAAACATGGTAAACTAGACTTTCCCTGGCATGAAAATGAAGATGTGCCAGTTTTTACGCCAAGCAAAAATAGAGCCTCCAGTATCACCTAAAAATACTTGGCTCTCCAAGTACTATTATCATGACCAACATTAAAATAGAGTAGTATATAGTATGAAGTGTGGTTTTATACCTAAAAGTATATATTTAATATCAGAGGAAACAACTAAACATTTTTTCAGCTTTAGTTTTAACTCTGTACTTAAATATCTAAAAATTAAAAAACTGTACTTAAATAATGATTGAACTAAAATTCCATGCTCATTTTATATGCACAAAAATTAAATAAAAAGTGTCTCTAAATACAGTAAATGTTTGAAAATAAACATTGAATGCAAATGTATTGCCCTTGAAAGTTAAATACAAATGTTCTGTGCTGGATAAAAACTAAACAAAAACAAAAAGACATTAAAGCCACTGTAACATTATGCACAGTTTGAACATGTGATTCTTCACGCTCCAATGGAGGGAGCATACAACACTTTGAGAATGATTGTTCTGGACCAATTAGTAAGGCTAAAAATACTACCTGGTTTTGTCAATGGAAAATCATCAACAGTGAATAGAGACATGCCAAGCCGAGCAGGTAATGTGCAAGTGGAATTAAGAGTCGGACTCAAAAGCCTCTGTGTTTTATGTACAGTATCACTCAGCCCTGTTGGGATTACAAAGCTACATCATATGCCAAAATCAGTGCCATTTTAGTGCTGAGCTTGGGTTTGTGTGTTTATTTTCTTCCCTCGTGTCACAGTTTTAGGTTTATATAATGAAAAACTACCCTCATGTTTGTTTACCTCCTCTTCATCCAGCCCTCATGGTGACTTCAGCCAGAAATGAGTCACCAGCCAAAACACTGAGTTCATCTCACTGTTACGCATATTTCCCTCACGAGTGTGTCACATTCTCACCTCGTTAGTGTTCCAACGATGGCGCTCTTTGGGAAGAGAGGAACATTTGGGCAGACACTCTAGTAGCTTCTTAGGAAGGTAGATTTTCAACTGGCCTGGCTCACCTGTAGCGAGGGGAGAGCAGGGTGAAGGTAAAATAATGGATGGTTAAGAATTACAAGAGAAGACAAATGCACAATATTTATTCAGATGTCTGAAGAGAGGAGACTGTAAACGGGCTTTCAAAGTGTTCGATCCACCGGATGTGTGTGTTTCAAAGCATATCATTTATGTTTATCGATGCCGACATGTTTCTTTGACAGCTGCACGTTGCAAAAGGATGTCAACATCCATCCATCCATCCATCCACTTTTATGTCCTCGTTAAGTCGCACGTGAGACACACCTATAGACAATTTAGAGTCCTTTTCATTTTAGTATACAGTAAAAAGCTAGTAAATGATGGAACTCCTATTACTGTAATTGTATATTCTTGAACAGATTTTTGCATTTTTATTGAGCAGTTTCCTTACAAGTTTAAATTATTTATTTATTACCTTGTTCCATGCTTGAAATAAGCTAAACTAATAACACTGGGGAACAATTGAGAAAAAAATAATAATCTTTTGATTTTTATGTTAATTAAAAATAAATTGAAACGCAAATTCCAAATTAGCAGTATTTTTTTTTTGTTTTTTTTTTTTAGCACGTCGTTTTTTTTCTCCACAGCTTACCTCCTAGCTAAGCAAAATTCCACTGACTAGCTGTCGTAAGACCGTAGCCAGAAATTCATTTTTTGAAAAAATTGAAAAAAAAAAAACTGAAACAATTTTTCACAGTAGCCCCTACTCTCCCCGACCGCTCCCCTCGGTCTACAGAAATGTATTGTGATAGTAGAAAAGTCTGTCCGCCCATTCCTCACCGCATGTTGTTGGAATATGAAACGAGTCGTCAGGATTTTTATTTAAAAAGGAGAACCAAAAATCCAATTATGCAGATATCCTTGAAAGTTGTTTAAACCAAATATCTTTTGATCTATTCAAGAAAAGCAAATATTGCAGATTAGTGTTAAAAAAATGTTCATAAAATAACAGCCAACTCTTTCTGAATAATAGTGTTAAGTGATTTTAAGCATGCGATTCAGCATAATCATTTGCTCAAGCATCTGAAGGACATAAGAAGCTGATTTTGCTAAACGAACTTAATCCATTATAATACTGAGAAGTTTTTGTTTTTTGTTTTTATGAGAAAAACACATTAAAAAAGGTTAGCTATAATCAATGAGGAAAAAATGTCGCTGAGGAGGATAAACTTTGGGTTAATAATCATATTAAACCTTATTAATACTGTAGGCGAACGCACACATCTTGCAGTGCACACTAGAATGTCCACCATTTTTGTTTTCATTTAGGCGCTGACATTTATTGATTGTATAGGCATGGTACCAAGTCAAATAAATTGCACATAGGGAGTGGCAGAATACTTCACTTTGGACTCTAAATGGAGCTATACACATAAAATCCCAGGCCCACACGGGTACAGATTCCGTTCCAGAGGAGCGCCATTATCATACATTATGAGTTCATTTGGTTGGAAACAATCACGTACAATTGCATGGGTGTCTCTCACTCTCTATTATAGCATCGCTGCTTTACAGTGTATTTCGGGTCATGAGGGGGAGACTTTGTGATTGTCTTCGAAGGGAATCAGTGAGCAAATTAGGCTCATCTAGTGAAATAAAATCAGTTACATTTAATGACGATGATTATGGGGGTTGTCACCATAATATAAATCCCTAAAAGGCACTAGTCAAGTATTGACAGCACCCCCAAAGCCTTGTGGAGTTGCATGAGCAGACTCTTGCATTGGCTTAATCGCCATATTGCAGCACACTGTGTCCTGGCGCTGTGCCACATGTTCTCTTGACTGTCCAAAATATATTCTAAAAAGTGAATATGGGCAGGGCAATCTATTGTGAGTTAATTCTACTCACAGTGGAATGGATATAACAGTGGAACCTCCAAACACCCAAAGGGTTGTTGAATTTGAGATTAAGTACAATATGTTTATCAAAATAATAAGGGGCAATAATCATTAAAGCACCAAGCCAAAGTTTGTGAAGCAAAAGAGATGACAGTTTCCTTCATGGGCAATGGACACAGCATCAAGTAATAAGTATTATGCAAGTACAGTACTCCCAAATGACATGAATGGGGAACAAAACGGCTGACATAGAGATAAAGAAGAAGTTGATTTTTCAGCATGCCATTACCTTAAGCATACATTAAAATCAACCCTAAGCATTGACCTAAATCCATTTGGAAAAAAATGTTGGCTGAGGGTTGTGTACAAGAAAAGCCCTCGCAAATTCAACCACTTTAAAGCACATTTGGGCAAATATTGCCTAGGCAAGCTGTTCCATGCGGATAGACTCATTTTCAAAGAAGACTGAACACTGTAATAAAAACCTATTGGTGCTTTATTTCAGTCTATTTTTATTTTACATTACAAAAACCTTTTTTACAAGAGCAAAGTTTTATATCCACATTAAAACAACCTGCTCTTGTAAACTCAACAGGACAAAAATTTAGAGAACTGTGTAAGAGTAAAGGTTACACACTTTGTAAGTTTTTCTAACTAGGGACGTTCGGTTACTTTTTTCCAGACTGATACCCCGTATAAGCACTTAACTCTTCAGTTGTCACCGTTACTGATGCCAAGAAGAACCGGTACCACGTGTGCTTTTAAAATATAACAATTTTTTTTAATATATAAATATGACCTATATGTCCCGATATTGTAATTTTTCCTTCAAAGTGCACGAAATTAATGGCAATTTTTTTTTTTCCCCATTTTTTTTTCAGGAAATGCAAATTTTATATACAACACACAATAAAATAGATTTAAATAAATAATGGAATTTCTAATGGGTATCTGTCAGACATCTGTCCCTTATGTTCCTGACCACAAGCTGGCACTGATATCAGCCGCGGTCGTGAGTACCGATACCTTGAAATAAGAAACGGTATTGACACAATACCTCGTATCCGGATTTACCCATCTCTAGTTTTAACCAAAAAGTCTTGATCACTGTCATGCCAGTTAAGTGCTGGTAAGATACAATTTTTTTGTGTGTGTTCTTCATGGCATCTATTGATGTAATACATCATATATTGATAGTGGAGCAATCTTATGTCCACCCATCCATCTATTTTGATTGTTTTCTGGGGATGGGTCATGAAGGACTGTGGGAGGAAGCGGGAGCAACATCAAAACCAGAACCTTCTTGCTGTGAGATGACGAGCAAAAAATATCAATATAAGTTATTTGTTGCCCTTTTTGGGAGATCCATAAGCGCACAACCACTAATCATAGTCCATGTTGACACCAAAACCTCCGCTGCAAAGGGCAGGTTGTCAAAACAGAGGTGCAATGAAATACTGAGAAGACGAAGGACAAAAAAAAAAAAAAAAAAAAAAATCCCTCGGCGCATCAGAAAAATATCACTTGGCCACTTCAAAATGTCCTCTCAAAAGATAGAGCCCCTGTCTATGCACAAAGTGTATCTGTGTCCATTTGTGAGCGTGTACCCAACAGATATCAAAGGGAGCGTGCGCTCAAAGGTTATTGATAAGCATTTGAGTGGAGGGCGTCCATTCATGACTCCCCTGGGAAGATAGGAATTATATAGACTACCTGAGGGCAGACGACAGAACAGAGAAGAAGGGGAGGGAGGGTCAGAGCAGAGGGTGCCAATGAGAAGCAGAAAAGAAACTTAGCATGGGAGAGAAATATTTACACAGCCACACATTTTTGCAAGGACAAGAGGTGGAGCAACACAAAGTCGCACCGGAAGATGTTGCAAGTGCTGCTCTCGGACAGGAGGGAGGTCTTGTCTCGTATGTGCGTTGGTGTCGGGAGGAAGTGTGTTCAAGCACGTATGCTGCCCCTAATCAATTATGCATTTATTAATAGAAGGCCTGAGAAGACAGAATTTCAAACAGCTGAACGGTGCCGCAGCTTAGTTAAACAGCTGAATGGTGCAGCTTAGTTAAAGCCTAATTTCTTTTTTAGCAGCGCTCCAGCCTCTCTGCCATGAATGCCAATCAGCGTTTAAACCCCACCTCTCCTGGCTATAACCCCCCACTCCCCTCCCCCTGCTGTTCTGAAGAATTCTCATCAGAGCCTCGCCTTTGAAATGTACCAGAACCACCACATCAAACAAAGCCATTCTGCACACAAACACACCCACGCGCGCACGCATGCAAACACACACGGTGCTTGCCAATCAAGGCACACACATCGCAGTATTTGTCCCACAGCCATTTTTTTTCTCTCCACCGGTGACCTTGGTGCTGAAATCCCTTTCAAAGCGCACCTTCGTGGACACGATCGCCATATTAACCCATCCTCCTGATACCTCTCCCTTCTCAACAGAGGGCCAACGTTACAGATGAGCTTTAACACCCTAGAGTTGTGTTATTTCTCACAATGCATCCCTGTTTCAAAATATTCAGCCTGGGTACTGTGGGTAATCGCCTTCCATCTGTTCCAAATGATCCTCAGTGGAGCTGTACTATGGTGGGACATGTGGCACAAAAAAAAAAAAAAAAACTTTAGTTCTCTGAAGTTTTTGGCTACCCAGGGAAATTATCTGTCCCAGGACGCTATGAACAGGCTTCTAAATATAGAAATATCATGTCGCTTGGAGATAAACCAACCAAGCCTACTGCCCAGAGCCAGCTTAGATAGGCTCCAGCACCCCTCGCGGCCCTTGTGAGGAATAAGCGGTCAAGAAAATGGATGGATGGATGGATGGATGGATGGATGGATGGATGGATGGATGGATGGATATTTTTGATAACAACTGAAATTATGTTAATTCAAACAATCGTCTATTTTGGGGGGTTAAAAAACAAGAACATGTAAAAAAATATATTAAGACAAAATTCTTTCACACGCGATAATTATGTAAGTTCCTTTTGGAACAAACTAAATTTATAAAATTAGTTATTTTAAAATTCAAAAAAGTTGCAAATGTATAAATTCAAGTATTATACTTGTTTACTTATTATAAACTTGTAAATTGCCCAAAAAATATTGTGACATTTAAATAACAAACAATTTCAATAGATCTCTCAAGTGCAAATTTTGAACTCAAGTATGCTCAATATAGTATAAGACATTGTAAAATGAATACTATTTTAACATTGTTGACAAAAGTGCTTAAGTACTTAAGATGGTTAAAAAGATTGATCGTGTTGCCGGTGGGTGCAGACACACTACGAAACGCGTCTTGCACTTTATATGTCCCAGCTCTTCCTCTTCCACGGCAAACCCAAATATTTCCCAAATAAGCGTTTTCGACTGGACTTGCTTGTTTATTCCTGTGACGGGTTTCCCGCCATTTTCAGGTGTGTTAGCAAAAATTTGGCGAAAGAGTGCAGCCAGCGTCGTGTGCAATATGGCTTGCACACTGCAGGCTAGCTAGCTTTGAGAAAGGGGCGTGGCGGAGGAACTCGTGTGTGCATGCGTCAGAACAACTCAAAATTAGTGTTCATATTTGTTTGTTTGTTTAATGATTTTTGCCAATTGTGTAATTGGCGAGTGTAATTCAATTTTGATTAATTTCACAGCTCTAAAACTAAACGATTGAAATTATGTGTTGCACCTCATAACTGGGATATGACTGTTTAGAATTAACCGATCACGTTCAAACTCATCAGTCAACTCACACCTGCCGCTACTGAAAGTGCCTCTAATTAACCCTAAGTCCAGTTATTGTATTATAGTAGGCTTTTTCTAACATGTTTTACTTTATTTCTAACGTGACTTTTTTCAATTTGAACAACTCATTATTCCCTCAATTTTGTCTAGTCTAATGCACAGTTCCAGCTGAAGAAAAAACAAGCACATCTGCCAACATGCATAGGCAATTGTGTTACGGCCCGATGAAACAAAGGATGAATATTTTGATCAAAATTCAAAAAGGTATGTTTGGCATAAGCACAACTCTGCTTATCACCAAAAGAACAACATACCTACACTGAAGCAGGATGGTTGGATAATTACGTTTTAAGCAGTTTTGGAACTTGGGCCTAAGTAAGCTGAACAGAACTATGAGCAGTTTAAATTAGTAGTGAGTGTTGGCAGAAAAATGGCAGAAATAATCAAGTAGAACAGTTGAATTTTGTGTGGATATAATCAAAGGCAGATTAAATGGTGGCATTTGTGTACTGGCACTAACATGAGTTTGAATGTGACTGGTTGATTCTGAGCAGTGCCAAATGCCAGTTATAATAAGACAGTGAGCACATGTAGTTATTTTTACTTCACCTCTTGAAAAGATAAAGAGGAATTCAATTGTGTCATACATGTTAGCGGACAATTAATGGTGGAAAAAGTTTCGGTCTAATTTTGTTGTATTACAAAAACCAAAGGTGAGTCGATTGTTGAATATTTCTCTTATGGGTCTTAAAATGCTAAGAAGTTTTAATTTATTTTAGTTTGATTTGGTTGTATTACACGGTGCTCTTTACTTGAATGACATGTATGAATGTTAAAACATTACTTAAAAAAATATCTGTACAGTTTATAAAGATGTCATGATGGTGATAGTTTGATCCTCGACAAATTAATTCACTTTACATTATTTCCTATGGGAAATTAGTTTTGACAACCTGGAAGACAACGAACATCACAGAACAGCTTGCGTTTGACTTTATATATTGTATCATATAAAGGACATGAATAATGCATGCATTATTTTAGTCTAACACGCAAATGAAAAGTAGTAAAAAAAAGCACAAGCCTAGAATGCTAAGAGAACCGAATGGCGTATTAAGTCACTTGCTTGCCAGAAAGTGTTGACCAAAGTGAAACATTGCTCTAGCAGCTGATCAAATGCTGTGATTTACACCAAAATCACACAGAAGTGAGGCCTGCGACTAATGAATATTTTACCTCATAAAACTGCCATCTCCATATTTAACACAGAAACAAGCCAATGCCCTTGTGAGAAGGCTGTCAGTTAATTATAAAACTCTTCTCAGTAAAGAGAGATGCTCCAAATGCAACTCTTAACGCTTCCCCCCTCTGATATTAGGATGCGTCAGGGGAAATCCCCCCCCCCTCCCTCCCCACAACAAATACTCTCTCTCTCTTTTCGGGGTAAAATTAATGTGACATAGAGAAAGAAAGGCTCATTGCGCAGCAGCTAGAGGGATTGGAGGGAGGGCAGGAGGGCAGAGAGAAGAAAGGCGGGGGAGACGCTGCACGGGATGAGTTAGGGTGTAGGGGGGAGGATGGATGCAGGGAAGAGAGAAAGAGGGAGATGAGGGGATGAGAAGGGGAGTGAGAGATGGGCGTGCATGCTAATTTTATCATTCTGCTGATAAACTTTTCCTCCGGTAATCCTCCAACTGGGACTACAGAACAGATAGGAGACAGGGATAGCAAGCCTCAACTCCTATTGAACGTCCAAACAGCCATCCATTTTCTATACTGCTGACTTTTGGCGAGAGGCGGGGTACACCCTGGACCAGCCAATCGCATAACAGAAAGAAAAAACAAACAAACACTTGCACTCACATTGACAATTATGAAAAATTTAGACTGTTCAATTAAGCAAAAATGCGTTTATTTAGAATGTAGGAGGAAACCAGAGTACAGTGTTCCCTCGTTTATCTCTGGGGTTACGCTCTAAAAAAAAAAAAAATATCCGCAAAGGTGAAATCCGTGTAGTAGTCAACTTTATTTGTCACATTTATGATACATTTTAAGGCTGTAAAACCCTTCCGATACCACTTTTTTCAGACCAATACCAGTTCGAGTACTCAACTCTTGATTAGTCACCGAAACTAAGTATCGACACCACTAGTACTTTTGATTCATAAAATTTCCCCCAAAAAACAATGACAGATAACTTAAAGAAAAACCTATATAACCCAGCATAACATTTTTCCTTAACATTTTTTTTTGCAATTTTCTATTCTTCAAATTTCTAGTTGCTGATTGTAAAATGAAAAATAAAATGGATTTAAATAAATAAATAAATAAATTCCTAATAGGCATCTGTCAGACATATGTGCTGTATGTCCCCGATCCTAAAACGGCCACAAGAGGGCGGTCAATACCAGTATCGACCTCCATCACGAGTACCGATACTTTGAATTGCGGCCAGGTATCGCGCCAATACTGATACCTGATACCTTTAAGCACAAACAAAAGTCCGCTAAATAGCAAGACATTGAAAGCACGGATTCAAACCCTCAACTAGGATTGGGCGAGTACTGATATCAAGTATCAAAATATCAACAGATATCAATCATCTGTAAGACGTGTGCTCTATGTTCCTGATCATAAAACGGCCACAAAAGGGCGGTCGATACCAGTATCGGCCTCCATCACGAGTTCCGATACTTTGAACTGCGGCCAGGTGTCACGCCAATACTGATACCTGATATCGGTACTCGCACATACTTATTTCTTACACTTTTCTCAGACAGGCAATAACATTTTCTCACATTTCTTATTTAAATATTCTCAATGTTCAAACCTTCATAGATCTAAAAAAAAAAAGTACACTACTGTAAAAAAAAAAAAAAAGGAAAATTGCAAAACAAAAGTCCGCTAAATTGCAAGGCCTTGAAAACACAGATTCAAACCCCCAACTGGAGTTGTATCAAGTATCGGTATTATTATTTTGAGGTATCTGTACTTGCAACGGTGGCCGGTACCACTATGAATATATAATTGACATTAAGTTCATGCAATTATAAGGAAAAACGCTGTATTGGGATATATCAGTCTTTCTTTAAAATGATCCGTCATCTTTTTTGGGGAAATTTAATGTATCAAAAGTACTAGTGGAATCGATACTTGGTATCGGTATCAGTGATTAGCCAAGAGTTGAGAAAAAAGTGGCATTGAACATCCTTAGCCCGAACCTCAGAAATATGAGGCGGATGTGCTAACCACTTAACCACCGTACTGCTTTCCTATTGAATAGCCAACTCTTATTCTATTTCAGTGGTCGAGAAACTATGGCCATTGAGCTAAAAACCTCAGAGGAACTGGAACTAAAACCCACAAATGCATCATAGCAATAATTTTTTGTTTGATTTTTCCACCATACAATAAATATTAAAAGTTCCCTGATAGGAATAAGGTTCCCACCCCTGTCCTATTCTATTTCTATTTGCATGTCAGCAACATGCATAGGTGTGTGTGCGGCCACGTCCGACTATTTGTCCTTACATCTGTCCAACACTGATAACGCACGTAGGCCCGCACATGTCCAATGTCGTCTTTTATCAATAACTAATCAAAATGATCACCGCGCATATAGCCAACTGCCACGCGCACACACCCACACCCAAGCATGCAACGACCCGAGACTACTCAGCCTGCCTGAGTGCTGACTTTAAGCAGGCCCGTCGAGGATTACAGATACATAATGCCATGTGTACAGATTAGGTTTGACAATAAACTGCTAATAGCTGAAATGAGCCTTGCCTTTACTGTGACTTTCTATGCGAGTGTGCAGTTTAATGTGTGTATGTGTGCCCGCTAATACTGTACCGGCATGCATGAATAAACATGACGAGTTACAGTGCTGAATTATCATGACGTCTCAGCAGCGAGACATGGAGATAGAGTGTATGTTTGTTGTGTATGTGTGAGATCTGCTACAGAGCAAGACCTCAGTTCCTGCATCACATCATTCTTCCAGAAAGCTTTTATACTCACTCCCAGAGTTACCCTGCGCCATAGACAAATGTGAGCTCGCCACTTAAACGCACACATACACGTGTGGCGTTTGTTTGTGTGCCTCTTACTGTTGGCGTCGGTGTCATCACTCTTGGGAGGGGTGTGTCCCGTGTAACCAACTGCAATCCTGACCATTCGCTCTGGATTTCTTATCTTCTTCAGTCCTGCAAAAAGAGAAAAATACAAAGACATATTTAGGAGAAGCGCTTGGCATTTGTTCCTCCTCTACGCATTCTTCCTCCTCTTAAGCCCACAAATCTAACTCCAGCTGATATGAATGTGGGCTGATGATCCATTTTCTGAGCGTCAATTGTATCCCCTGATCGATTGGCCACAGTCGAAATGCTATCTGCGCGTGTGTGACTAACTTGTACCCTGCTTTAGTTTCTCCTCACCCTCATCATTTCTGTTTCCCTGACCACTGTTGCTATGATACAAACTAGTCCAACCAGTGCAAAGGGAGAGGGTCTTCCAAGCTATATGGTGGATGCTGTTCACATGCCCACTGTGCACATCTGCCATGGGATGGGTAGAGAGGACGGCTGTCTCCTGCCCTCGCTGCCGTGATTCATTTGGCTTTCATTCAGCTTGGCTAGGGATCGTAAATCGTAACATCCTCCCTATATGTAACACTGACGGGCAGTGGACAAAAGGCTTCCTTCCGTGTGCAGTGTGAGTGTGTGTGTGTCTCGACAATATGGGCAAGGGGGATGGTTTTATATTTATGTGGTACGCTGCCTGCTGAACTGCCCATGGGCCTTCTGCCTCATCTTTCAGTTCAAGTATTTTCACGCAACGGGACTCTCAACCCACGACCTTCTCCCTGCCTGTGGCTACTCACTGCACGCTCGCTTGCACGTGTGCATTTGTGTATGTGAGAGAGGCTTTAAGTGCCCTGTGTCACAAAATGGGCTTTACAAATATCTGGCGTTGCATTTGTGTTGCTAAAAATTGCCCCCCTTGGAGAAATACCTGTCAGTATCGCTCCCTGGTGGAGAGCCTGCGTCATTTATCAACCCTATCCAATTAATAGTCGAATAATAACCCAGTCAACACTTTCGTCATTTTGCCATGTAATCTGCAATGGAACTGTGTTTCTCATGCGTAGCATGTTTGTTGGCTTTGAACGAAAGCAATCATTGAACACATTGACAAGGGTGGTGGTGGGGGGTGAATATAAACAAATCAAATGAAACACACTGAATAAAACATAAATTAATGAATCCACGAGACGAGATAGAGATAACGTTGCTGCCTCTTAAATAATGCATGAACGAATGCATAACAGTCTGGATTAAATGGTGGCTGTGAGTGATAATGACCTCAAGAGTTCAATGGAGGGAGTAAAATTTGAAGCAAGTAGTACTGCTTTAAAACTGGCACAAATACTACACTCCGCATGCACCTCTCTCGCCTACACTTAAATGCAACTAGATTCTCATGTAGAACCAGACATGGACATAAACATAAACACACACGCACACAAACACGCACGCGCACACGCACGCCTAACATGGAGCACTGAGAGCTCTTGAGTGTTGTGTGTGTCAGGAATTTGAAATCCAGCGGTCTATTATACTTTAAGGAGAGACACATAAACACACGCACGCGCACGCGCGCTCGCCCGCAGCATCTGAATTCCTTCAGCGTGAACCACTCTCATCCTCTCCTCATCCTTTTCCGCGTTAAAACGCTTCGAAAGCACTCGGCTCGACTGCTCTCAGCACCACCGACAGCACACGGCAACTCTGTCTCGGTTATTTATGCTGTCGCTGCTTCAGCACCAAGCCAGCCTGCCTGCGTGTTTTCGGGACGGGCGAGAAGAAAAGGGGAAAGCCCAGCTCTTATCTCTGCCCTCGTCGGTCCCCCTTGCGTCCCGTCGTCGCCTCGTCCGAAGGCCACATAGCGACACGGTGCCACCTCAAAATAAAACCGATATTTCTGTCTTACCTTCCGGCTTGTTTTCGGCAGCCATTTCCCCTCCGCCGCGCGCCTCATCCCTCCTCCTCCTCCTCTTCCTCCTCCTCCTCCTCGACTCGACCTAGTGGTGGTGGTAGGAGCTGGGTGGGGAGGGGCGGGGGGGGGGGGGGGGCGCACGCGCGTGCACACTCGGAGAGGACAGCTCAAGGAGGGGGCGGTGCCGAGAAATTGACTCGGCGGCGGAGGGCGGGCCAGCGCGCGACGTCCGGCCATGCGATTGGCTCAAGCTCCGGTGATTGACAGAGGGGATCCACGACGGAGGCGCTTCCCTCAGGCCCCGCCCACTGACGTTCACGCGCGCGCCCCTCTCTTGCCTGACGCCCCTATCAACGTCACTTCACTACTTCTGTATTCTAGGACAACCTTGACAGCCTCCTCATCCTCCTCGAGCGCTGCTTCATCGCTTTGTCGCTCGCACACAAGCTGCGGTCTCAAAGTGAATTGAAACGAAGGATGGGAAAGGAAAGCCACGAGAGAGGAGTGACTTTGCAGATGAGCGTGGGCAGGCGGCCGCTGTCTTTGGTGCTGAAAGGACAGCTCCTCACGCGCCTGCCTGCACAGGCCGCGCACATGCGCATTATAGCAGCATCCGTCAGCTGGAAACGTGATGAAAAGCAGCAGGAGATTGATTGGTACAAAGTTTCTAAAGACCACACGACTTTCATTGGCTGTTTGTTTAATAGTCTCACATGGCAAAATCGAGGCAAATTGACCTTTCTTTTTAGTCGCTGATTTTTTTTTTCCTTCAAAAAACAAGTCCATTTGCCTCTATGACTCAGATGACTGAGTTGAAGTTCAGAAACGTTTGCAATAATAATAATAATAATAATAATAATAATAATAATAATTATTATTATTATTATTATTATTATTATTATTATTATTATTATTATTATTATTATTATTATTATTATTATTATTATGTGAACTGATTCAACTCCTCTAAAAGCATAAAAGTAAGTATTGGCAAGGACAATACTCACTCCATTACATTACAGGTGTCTATGCACCTTAACTATGGGTAACAAAGAGCGACGTGGATTTATGATTATACAGTATGTATAGTTCAAGAATGTGACACTGATCTACTACTACTATAATGTTAATGTACAGAAAGTCATTTGTGCTGGTGTAGCTTAAATGAATTGCTAAATCATACCTCATTACATAACATTCATTTCCTTTCTTTTGTCTTTATGGAAGTATAATAATTGTGTGTCACATATAATCAATTAGTCATGTCTGAGATTCAAAAAGGTTTTAATGAAATTACCATCTCTTTAATCTTGTAGAGCTGAATTTGTGCAGTTTTTAGGGATTCAGTGCACTAATAAAAATGGTGAAGACCCTAAAGCATTACATGAATAAATACTTGAGGCAATATGATGCTGACAAGTTGCGCAAAAAGGTCCTTATTAAAAATTGACTACCCTAAGACATTGAGCAATAATATACTTCTCATATATGGTAATTGGATAATGATAATGTACTCAAAAAATTATCATGGCATAGTTTATTTCTAAGTATTTACATCTTTAATGATTTTTTAATTTTATTCTACCTTTGGCCTGAAGTAAGTTTGGATAAGCTCCAGCAACCCATAACCCTGAATAGGATAAGTCATGTTGAAAATTGATGGATGGATGGATGGATGGATGGATGGATGGATGGATGGATGGATGGATGGATGGATGGATGGATGGATGGATGGATGGATGGATGGATGGATGGATGGATGGATGGATGGATGGATGGATGATTTTTGGAATTCATATATTCATATTCTTAAAAATCAGCGTAAATCTGTGAATTAAAAAAGCAATGAACTAGTCAGTTGAAAACAAATGAATATAGTTTATATAGACCACGAGCTGTGGTCCAATATTCATTTCATTAAAATTAAATTGCTTTACATTATAAATCTATGCTCAACACTTCCAGTATAGGTGGTAGTAACGCAGCTAATTTGAAATTCAAATCCAATTATGAAAAAAGATGGACTTTTCCACGATACTTAGCTGCATATGTCAATAGTTACAGCTAATTTAATGTTAGTTGTTTGAATGTGTTCCTTTATATTGTAGATAATAGTTGTGTTTGTTTGTTTTAGATCGTTACACACCAAGCAATGCAGCCAAAACCAACTGAACAGTCACGTAGAGTGTGGTGTTCTTCCCTATTTGGCAAATAGTTTTTGCTGCAATTAAAATTTAAAAATGCCCGTGAACATTCATTAAATTAATATTTAAAATGTACTATTCTTCTGATGGATTTCAATGAAATTTGCAAGTCTCAGGAAAACTCCATGTTCCATGATTTACAGTAAGACTCGTAATGAATTATGCCTCCTTGGCGTTTGCACACTCATTGCCTGGTTTCATGTAAAAAAAAAAAAGTCTGGATTGCAGAATGTGTGTTGATGAAAAGTGTACAAGACCAGGTGTGAAAAACGTATGTGTGAACAGAAGAATATAGCCTTGTGACAGTTATTTAAAAAAAAAAAAAAAAAAAAACCTAAACATTTTGTGTGCGCTTGTGTTTTGTGTTATCAAAATAAGTATTGTATATAAATTACTTTTTTTATTTTTTTATTTTTTGTTCTTTTGTATCGCAGTAAGATTCAGTGATTACTTTAAAAAAAACAAAAAACTTATACACTCCCCTCTAAAAGTATTTGAATGGCAAATTCAATTTGTTCGTTTTTGTTGTATACTGAAAATATTTTGTTTTTGACCAAAAGATGAAAATGAGACAAAAGTTCAGAATTCCAGCTTTCATTTCTAGATGTATTAAACAAGTCAGGACAGAGCACCTTTTGTTTGAAGCCACCCACTTTCCAAGTGAGTGAAAGGAAATGACTGATGGGTGTTTGTATGCTCAGGTGTTGCCTATTAGATTGATTGCCAAAACATTAGATAATGCTAGTTTTTGGATTTGGGGTTAACCTGTAAAAAAAATGCGTCTTCTGTTAAAGAAACATGAAGACCTGAGAGCTGTCTATAGGAGAAGAGCAAAATTTTGAAGCTTGGAGAACAGGGGAAATTGATTTGTATATGTGTATATTGACATGTTATAAAATACTCTAATAAAAATAGAAGTACTGATTAAATTCCAGTACAGTCTCCTCCAAAAGTATTGAAATTGACTGGGCAATTCATTTGTTTTTGTTGTACTGAATGCTTTTGGGTTTTAGAATCAAAGATGAATATTAGGCAAAAGTTCAGAATTCCAGCTTTAACTTCATGGTATTAACATCTAGATGTGGTAAACCACTCAGGACCGAGTAGGCCGACACGACCTGCAGAGGGCGCCAGTTTGCTTTCCCGATTTTGTTGGCCAATGAGCTTTCGGTACACTTGAGGTGTGGGCGGGACTTATAGCGAGCTCCAACATGGCTGCGTCCTTAGACGATGATGTTGAGTTCAATAACCAGGATTACTACTCGCTACTCAACGTGAGGAAGGAGGTACGGATTTTGAATATGTTTTACACCGATCTTAAGCTTTAGAAGGTCCGCTGCTGCGACGGTAGTGCTTAGGTCGCTTGTCCATGAAACGTCCAAACGTCGTCCAGCTAGCGAGGAGGAAGGAGGTTGAGAGTCTTGAGACTGGGTGATGCTGCGGAGACACGAATGAAGCATTCAAACATATTTTAGCTTTAGCTTTTCCATACTGACATCATAATATTATACTAGTTAATATGTGGCTATTGTATTCACTAATAATAGGGTACTAGCGCACAGTTTTACCCATTTGCCTTACTTGAATGCAGAAATGTTATGTATGTTTGTTGGAATATGGTTACAAGCTGGAGTATCTGGAAAGAAGCAAGGATGGAGAGAACATGCAAACCCCGAGAAAATCGAGGTTCCATACTTGGTTGTCCAGTAGCAGTTTGCACCTGTGTAGTGATAACGTCCAAAAGTGTGGCATAGCGCCACCTATAGTAGCAGAGGTGGTCATAGACCACTTAGCCAGAATCATATTGTAGTATTTAAAATATTAAAGCATATAAAATTAATGGCGGACCAGTGAGGTAACGTAATGGTGGTTACCAAGTGTGCCTCACAGTTGAGAAGTAATGGGTTCGAATTTCGGCTCAGGCTCCAGTCTGTGGACTTTGTTTTGCCCACATTCCAAAAGGGCTTCCATAGTTTTTGTCCTCAAATACTGCATATTGTTTGTTTTACTGTAGTTAGAGTTTGGTATTCTATCCCTGTGATCACAGGCTACAATCGAGGAGCTGAAAGCGTCGTATAGGAGGCTATGCATGCTCTACCATCCTGACAAACATCGTGACCCTGAGCTGAAAATACAGGCTGAGCAGCTTTTCAACCAGGTGCACCAAGCCTTCGAAGGTCAGGACACGAGATGAAATATTTTGCTCTCAATCACTGTATCTATCTCTAAACACAGTTGGTTTTCTGTACATCACATCAAGTTCTTTCCCTTTTTTCCTCCTCAGTGTTAAGTGATCCTCGCGCTCGATCCATCTACGACCTCTTTGGGAAGAAAGGGTTGGAAGTAGAGGGTTGGGAGGTAGGTTTTCTATTTCCTCAAGTGTTTTTTTGTTTTGTTTTTGTTGTTGTTGTTGTTGTTTTTATGTCCTTATCCTCAATATTTTGATATGCTTGGCTAGGTGGTGGAACGAAAAAGAACACCGGCAGAAATTCGTGAGGAGTATGAACGTCTACAACGAGAAAGAGAAGAGAGGAAGCTGCAGCAAAGAACGAATCCTAAGGTTTTTTTTTTTGTCGCATGAATTGGAACCTCTGACATTGAAAGCCTAAAAAGTAGGGACAGTAGCTATAGAAAAATTGATGGCTGGATATTCAGGGTTAGCAACACGGTGAACTAGTGGTGAGGACATCTGACTCAGGCCTTCCTGTGCCGAGTGTGTATGTCTTCCCCTCAGAGAGGACGTCCTGCTCAGGAAAGCGTTGTGTTAAAGAGGCACAGTTCAGATGAGATGGGGGTATAAGAGAATATGGCCACAGGAGGGAATGGGATACTAGTTTATTTGGTTGATTAATTTTTTTTAAACATGTGAACACATTAGAACATAAAACAAAGATAATGATGTTTAAATATCACTCCCCCAAAAAGTAATTGGAGAAAAATAATTGGTCGCCTTGTGCCAAATTTTCTGTCTGTTGTAAAGTCAAAAAAATACTAATGTACAAAGTATTGTAAACCAGGCAAATGTTCTTCCTGTAATGCATGTCTTTCTTTCTGTAAGTGTTGAGGGACCAAAAAAAAAAGTTGTTATATCTTTTTAATTGGCCGATTTATTGCTTATTGGAATTAATTTCTGCCAAATATCGGCATCGGCCACAAAAAAAAATCCATAGCGGTCGAGCCCTTGTTCCTTTGTGGATTATTGTGCAGTTTAACTTTACTATATTGTATTCTATTCTGCATTCCTTCAATCAAGCCTTTATTCATTTATCAATAGGGCACTATCAGTGTGGGTGTGGATGCGACCGACCTCTTTGACCGTTACGATGAGGACTTTGAAGAGTCGCCAGGGGGAGGTTTTCCTCACCTTGAGATCAACAAGATGCACATCTCCCAGTCAATCGAGGTAAAAAATAAATAAAATAAAAAAATCAGTAAAATATGCAAAGATCACTCGGCAGCTTGTTACACTTTGGACTGTTTGATCAGCTTTGTCGTTATTCTTTAGGCCCCTTTGACGATCTCTGACACAGCAGTGCTCTCTGGCTCGCTCTCGACACACAATGGCAACGGAGGGGGCAACATCAACATGACAGTTCGGAGGGTTACGTCTGCTAAAGGCTGGGGAGAGGTGAGGTTCAAACATGCCAGAGACGGACGGCCGAGTGATTCTTAACAAGTATGACACGGCAGTGTGCCATTCAATGTCAATTAATTGGTCCAAAAATGATTTACTAGTAATGTTATGTATCTTTGTTAATCTAGCTATGTCACTGCCATATCGTGACAGGCAGAATAATTAAATGCTCTTCTACTAGATGGCAGAAGGTACATCTGTTCTGTATGTCCCCTTAACTTTTTGCAATTCATATAACATAATAACTTTGTGTTGAACTAAACAGATTCAGTTTTCACACCGAGTACATAAATTTTGTGAGCAAACTGAGACATTAAAGATCATGTTTATTTCCTTATTCATAGTTTCTTGTGATAGTTTTGTTTTGCAGTGTGCCATGAGATTTATCTAAACTAAAATATGTGCCTTGACTCAATAAAGGTTGGGAAACACTGTAATAGTACAACCATAATGAATGAGTGAATCTTAATTAAGTGCTCACGATTGTTTGGGGCGAGCATCAGGTGTGCAAAAGCCCCCTTGGAATCAGCGTTATTATTCTTCCAACAAATGAATAGCTTTTATTTTTATTTTTTGGCAGGCTTCAACATGCCTGACTCTTTGTTTTCTGCAAGCGAGTCTATCCTGTTGAAAATGTTCGTATTGTAGCCACCCACTCCAAAAATCATTTCAGTTTCACCAATCAATACAAAATTTGCTTGGCGTTATAAGATGTAGAAAAAGTTACAGACCATGCCTGAAATTGAAACAGGAACTTTTGTTTCAAGTTTCCATTTGGACAAATTGGGCAGTGGTTCTTAACCTGGCTTTGATTAAACCGCAGGGGTTTGTTGAGTCAGTCTTGGGTTCGGGGGAGGTCAAGACAGTCACCGGACTCAAATGATTCGTAATGACACGGCCGACTTGTTCATCATTGGCTACAGGTGATCACGCTACATTGCCTGGGCTAATCCCTGTGAAGTGGTCGGACAAATATGTGCAATATGAATTCACATGTACAGTATAACTGAACATATGGTGTTCCACAGGGTTCAATTCTGGGGCCTCTGCTGCTTTTTATTGTGTCTTCTGCCCCTGAGTTCTATCTTAAGAAAACGGAGGTGATTGTTTAAAATGTTATATGAATGGAAACAGGTGGATACACGTTAATTGTATCTTCTGACATCTAGTGGAAGGACATTTAATTCTTCTTGCTATCACTATGATCACAAGGATCCAAACGTCCACAAGGAGTCCACTGCCATCCACAGCAAATGTGCCGACCACTTTGACGCATGCGATTGACAAAAGAACTACGTATGCTTGCAGTCCTAATTATTTTTGTCTCCCTTTGTAATCCTACATTGTGCATTCATCCATGCAGGTGGAGTTTGGAGCAGGAGACATATTGGGACCTCTTATTGGATTAAAGGTGTTTCGTAATGTTACACAGCGATGGTATGGCCCATGTAATGTGTTTATCCTCGTATTATATGTAGCACATGGACTTTGTTTTTCTGATTATATTTGCTCTACGCAATTCATCTGCTCAGTTTCTTGACGGCGCAGTGCGGCTTGCAGTTTTCCCCCCGTGGTTTACGGCCCAGCTGTTCTTTGATGACGGCCCGCCACCTGGACCAAAACACGATGGGTTATCTGCAGTGGCGCTGGGGGCCCACCAGTGCCATGACTACAAGTGTGGTGCGGGACACGAAGAGCAGTCACCTCACTCTGGCTGTACAGGTAAGCCGAACATGACCTGTCTTAAAATTCATTTTCATGTCTTTTTCCATCATGTTTTATAGAGAAAGACTGATATGTTTTATTCAGGGCTGATACGAATCCAGTTATTAGTAAGAAAGAAGATAACGGCTATGTGGAGCCGATATTCATTTTCACAAAAAGGGAAAATATTGCCGTAAAAAAAAAAAACAGACTCCAGCTCATAACTTTGTTGACATCTTTTAAGCATGTTTTTTTTTTTTTTTTACCAACTTTTAAGATTTGAAAAATATTGGTGTTTTTTTTTTTGTTTTTTGTTTTTTTCTTCACTGAGGACTCGGGTTCCAGTCCAGGCTCCGGCCTTCCTGGGTAGAGTTCTCCCTGTGCCTACCGTGGCTCTTCTCCGGGTCCTCCGGTCTCTTCTGACATGCCAAAGACATGCATGGCAGGTTAATTGGGTGCTCTGAATTGTCCCTAGGTGTGCTTGTGAATGTGGATGGTTGTTTGCCTCTGTGTGCTCTGCGATTGGCTGGCTACCAGTCCAGGGCGTCCCCCGCCTACTGCCCAAAGCCAGCTGAGATAGGCTCCAGCACCTCCTGCGACCCTTGTGAGGAATAAGCGGTCAAGAAAATGGATGGATGGATGGTGTTTTTTTTTTCCCTGCAATCTTAGTCAATGTATTTCTTTGTTTTAAAATTAATTAAAACAAAATATTCAGTAACGTCACAGGGTAATTAGTTTGTATTAATAACTGAAAAAGAACACTTAAATAAGATAATAGCTCCGTATTATTTTCTAGAGTTTTCTAAATAAAATTTCAAAATATTTCAAAATATCTGAAATGTTGATTTTTTTTTTTTTTACTGATCTAAGTTCAAACAAGAACAGAAGTTGTTGAGAGTTCCCAGGGTCAGCAGCATCTCTTATAAAGTTAACTCATTTGCTCCCAATAACTTTTTTTTTTTTATGTTTTAAGTGTCCTAAAAACGTATTTATACGTTTCTTTGTTTTTTTGTTGTTGTTTTTTTTAATGCTAGAGGATACAGAAGGCTTTGTTGCAGCCTCTCAACTGCAAAAAACGGTTTCAGAAATGGTAGTTATTACACAAACAGCCAGCAGGTGGAAGCAAAGCAAAAGAGATCAACCAGGGCCATCTTGAAAAAAAAAAAAACTCAATTACTCACAATTCTAAATAGATTTGTGAAAATTGATTAAACTTAGATATATTCTAATGCTAATTGCTGCAAAACGGAAACATATAGAAATATACTTTTTTCCTGATGAAAGAAGAGACTTTAATCTTTCTTTTGATAGCGTCCATGTTTTTATAGCAATAGAACACAATATTCTGTGGGCCTTGCAAAATCAGTCAAAATCTAGTAAAACAGTCGGGAGCGAACGGGATTGCTTCTGTAAAAATGGCTGGGAACGAATGAGTTATCTGAAAATTTAAATAATTAGTTCACGAAGATAACAGTTTTAAATTGATCTAATATCATCCGTAAGAGTCTTCAAAAAGGCAGATTCCGATATTTGTCAAAATGCTGAATATCAATACCGCTAATTTTCTTGATTACAAAATAAAATAATGAAATATTGCACTTTATGTGTTGTGACAATAAGTAATGAGTTTCACTTTTTGAATTGAACTATGGAAATTAATTAAGCTTTTCGCAATATTCAAATCTATTGAGATGCTCCTGTATATTTAACAGCTGCAGTATATTTGATCATTCATCATTATGGAGCAAAAGAGGAACTGCACTGGAGAGGTGTTTATATTATTACATCATAAAATTTGAAAGCTCCTTAAAAATGTGAATCCAGCCTGAGGATTATTATTGTATCTCTCCTTTTTTTTTCTCTCATGCACCTAATGATGTGGCCCAGTTATTTTGTTTGTGCTCTAATTAAGATGCAATATTGAAATGGTCTCTCTAGCTGGGTGTTCCCCACTCCTACCTAATGATGAGCTACCAGTACAAGTTCCAAGATGAGGATGAAACCAAAGTCAAAGGTTCTATCAAGTAAGTGTCATAGCACAACTAGGTCAAATTCAATTGTAACGGGTAGGAATGGTGGTTTCGTAGTTGACTAGAAAGATGATTGTGCAAAATTGATTGTTGATTAAATGAATTGAAAGAATTATAATGAATTGAGTACAAAGAAAATTTGTTGGCGGAAAAAAACACTCTTTTGTGATCTCAGTACTTCCACAATGTCATTGCATATCTTGATCATGGCTGCCAAACTATTTAATTTAACAGCTCAACTTGACTCTGTGATCAGAAATCAGAATTGTTGAATATTTTATGAATTTAACGCTCACTCACCAAGTCAGTATCAAAAGCAGATTAAATAATTACACTATTTCATGATCAAACATCATTTTATTCAAAGAAAGAATCGGCGATGTCACTGCCCCACAGCTTGCACAAATGATTGATGGTCAAATATTAGATCTGAAGATGTTAATTGTTTGATTATGTGTGATCTATGAATAGCAGTGGCAGTAGTTCAGTCTCCCCAAGTTTGAGGATGATTAGTTGCTCTGTGGTAAAAAGAAGTACTATACAGTGGTATCTGAGCAGTTTGGAAAAATAATCTAACTGTGATTTATTCCTCAGTGTTGCGATTGCGAATTCATGTGCTGAATTTTTTAAAGGTCCTCTTCACATGTTTTTTTTCCCTAAACAAACACAAGCAATACATTAATCTGTATTATAATAAACTATCAGGTTTATTATGCTGTACTTAAATGTTTTGGTCTTGTAGGTTTGTCTTACTCTAAAATATTGGCAAATGAACCATGAATTAATATAACAGTTTATCTGCAGTATCTACTTCAATTAGAGTTAAGTGTGGCATAAATATAAGTTTGTACATAAAAAAATACAGCTATAATGCAAGCAAATCTTTGGCTTTATCTCTTCAACTTTTCATGTTTCATGAAACAATATGTTAACATGTGGACTGCACTACTTAAAGGGATACTTGACTCACTGAACAATTTTCAGCATTGAAAGGTTAAAGAGATATTTCACTTATTTAGTCCATTATAGCAATAAAAAGTTAATATTTTGTCTATAATTAATTTGTTTATTTCATTACATAAACACATTTTGCAACTTGCTGTCAACTGAAAATGACATCACAAGGGCTCAGATAACCAATCACAGCTCACCTGTTTTCTAAGTTTGGTCATGTGACATTCACGAGCTGAGCTGTGATTGGTTACCTGAGCCCTTGTGATGTCATTTTCAGTTGACAGCAAGCTGCAAAATGTGTTTTTTAAGTTACTAATTGTACATGAAAAATAATGAAAATATAAAATTTATTATAGGCAAAATATTCATGTTTGACTGACAAAAATGGCTAAATAAGTAAAGTATCCCTTAATATTATGTCCAGAATGAATTTGATAACATTATTTTTCATGTACAATTCAAACCTTTAAGAAGTCATTTTTCTACTTGCTGTCGACTGATGATGACATCACCTGTGCTGAGGCCAATCATGGCTCACCTGTTTTCTGGGTTTGGTCAGTAAACTGAGCCATGATTGGTCATTACCTACTTCTTCAGCACAGGTGATGTCATCATCACTCCACAGCAAGTAGAAATATTTTTTCAAGGTACTAATTGTACATAAAAAATAATGAAGTTACCACATTAATTATCTATAAAATATTAACTTTTTACTGCTGAAAATGGCTCAATGAAGTATCCCTTAAAGCACTGAACTTACCACGACACTTTATAATTTAAAGGGATACTTGACTTAATGAACAATTTTCAGCAGTGAAAAGTTCACATTTTTCCAGGATAAATTTGATAACTTAATTTTTTTTTCATGTACAATTAATACATTTAAAAAATAATTTTTCTACTTGCTGTCCACTGATGATGACATCACCTGTGCTGAGGAAGTAGGTAACGACCAATCATGGCTCACCTGCTTTCTGGGTTTGGTCAGTAAACTGAGCCACGATTGGTCGTTATCTACTTCCTCAGCACAGGTGACGTCATCATCAGTCGACAGCAAGTAGAAAAATTACTTTTTAATTGTACTAATTGTACATGAAAAATAATGAAGTTACCACATTAATTATTGACAAAATGTTAACTTTTTACTGCTGAAAATGACTCACTGAGTCAAGTATCACTTTAAGAAATTAAATATATACACATATACATGACATTACGGGAAAGAAACAGCCTTCTTGCAGTCATTGCACGTTTCTGCTCATGTTGCTGTCGTCAGTAGCGGCCTCTTGCTCTCTATTGACGTCCATGTCTCTCCTTCTCCAGGACAGGCTGGTTCGGCACGGTGCTGGAATACGGAGCAGAGAGGAAGATCAGCCGCCACAGTGTCCTGTCAGCCACTGTCAGCGTCGGCGTCCCTCAGGGAGTCACACTGAAGATCAAGTACTGACCGGCCCACCATTTGATGGGCCTTGTGGGATGAGCTAATGGGTGTTTTCTGGCAGGTTGGCACGTGCCAGTCAGACGTACCTGTTTCCGGTCCACCTGACCGACCAGCTGCTGCCCAGTGCTGTCTTCTACGCCACAGTGGGGCCACTGCTGGTCTACATGGCCGTCCACAAACTGGTCATCATCCCTTACACGCGAGCACAGAAGGAAGAGTTAGTCAGTTTTTTATTTTTTATTTTTTTCCCCCAATTACAGGGCGCATTAGGTTGTCTCTGTTACTTAAAGTGTTTGCAGTTGACCCAATTCTAATGTTTATTTTATCAGCCATTTTTAAATTAGTTTATTTTTTATTTAGTCTCAGCTTTAGTCCAGTTTCAGTTATGCTTGTTAGTTTTTAACATACCGGTAGTTAGTCAATCTCATCCCCTTTTTATTTACTCAATTTTTATTCGACTATAAAAATAGCATTTTAGTCTTTATTTTAATCCAAGAAAACAATTTTATTCATCTGGTTTTAGTCAACAAAAACTGTCAATGTTTTTACTCTAGTTATAGTCAGTACAATCATTTTTATGGAGGCCCAAAACTGCCAAAATCCTAAATAAACAAATGACTAAATAAATAAATAAATGGCAAAAAAGTGAAAATAAAAATGGAGATAAAAAATATAATTAAAAAATTATATCCCAAAAAATAAATATAAATGGAAATAAAAAAGCAATTAAAAAAAATAAAATTGATATATATATATATATATATATATATATATATATATATATATATATATATATATATATATATATATACACACACATGTCATTCGTATTTAATTTTTGAATTACATTTTTTATTTGTTATATTTATTTTATTTTCACTATGTCATTTATTTATTTATTTTTGCAATCGGCTGGCAACCAGTTCAGGGTGTACCCCACCTACTGCCTAAAGCTAGCTGGGATAGGCTCCAGCACCCCCACATCCCTTGTGAGGAGCAAGCGGATGGATGGATGGATGGATGGATGGATGGATGGATGGATGGATTTATTTATTCATTTATTTAGTCATTTTTTTTTATTTTAAAGGTTGCCAGTTTTGGGCCGTACTGCCAAGTCGAAATGTAAATTCAAATAACGGGGCGGACCTAAGCGTGTCTTGGGTTGGACTCCGCAGTTGCAAACTGCCTGTCATTGGTCGAGTGAGCAGCTCGGTGAACAAGGAAGTCCCGCCGGCTTGCAATGGAGAGCCCCGGCAATGGATGACTATCTTGTCCACTGTTACCACAACTTGCGACTTGAGTTGCTAGACAAGTTAGAGCAGACAGTGGACAAGATAGTCGTCCATTATATGTATTATGTATAAAATGATTAATTTTACACGTCCAAAATTACTTTTAAATGTAATTCCACCCCTTGGCCACTATCTGATAACAGTCAAGCAGTTAACTTTGTCATCTGTATGACACCATGCATGTTAGTTGGATTAAAAAAAAAAAATGTATCTGACAAGACATAGCGGTTAGCACATCAGCGTCATAGTCGCGAGGTCCTGGGTTCAAATCTTGGCTCCGACTTCTCTGTGTGGCGTTTGCATGTTCTCATGTGAATTTCATGTAAATATATGTTTTCCATTTGTGCCCCACGGTTAATTAGTGACCACCTTGCCACTCTTGGTTAGGCTCCAGCTCACCAGCAAACCTAATGAGGACTCGTGCCATAGAAAATGGATGAATGGATGTCTGACACGATGTACAATTTATTGATGTAGTTATTTAGTTTACTGCAAAACAAGTTGCTTGTGTCCATGATGAATTCAACCCATTTTTGATGTCATTCATTTATATAAACAATAATTAAACCAAAAATTGACATGCACTACCACATCCCACAAATGATCACAACAAATGAGAATACAAAAAACACGAAAGAAAGATCAAAAGTCAGATGTCCTTCATTGTTGTTGTCTGTTTACCGTGTCGTGTTGTGAATTCAGCGGCTGATGTCCCGCTATTCACGGAGCTGACACAGATAACGCAACCTTCTCTTCGACACCCTCCACATTTGAAAATCAGACCAAATTAGAGTTTATCATTGTGAGCTGAACCAGTCTGCGGTATGTTTATTATTATTTTTTGTATCAGAGCAGCAGCTGCAAGATAGTAGATGAACACATTTTATTTCCAATTCGCCTTCAATATAAAAAATGAAGTCCAAATAGTGACGCAAAAAGCTGGAGTCGAGCGGTTCTAACAAGATGGACAGCATTACACGGAGATTGCACATCATTGCAGGATAGCGACTCCACCGTCATGCCAATTTACTTGTTTACTCAACTTACTAACCCTGGTGAGATGCCACCCCAACTTGGGGATTCGGAGAGTATTTCAGTTTTCTGCGACAGAGTCGTGACAGCAGTCTCCGCATTTTAAATCAGCTGCCTTGCCACTCCAGTTTCTTCATTTTTCGCAAGCTCCTTTTGGCATTGTTTATTGCCTCATTTACTGACATACTATCACGGGGGCTGGCTTTGTAAAAGAGTTCACCGAAGCGAACCTCCACGGTCAGTCCTAGTAAGTAATGCATGTCCCTGTGCTTCCCAGAGAACTGGAGCTGCAGAGGAAGAGCTCAGCAACAGACATCGCCAAGAAGAAGCAGGAGGCCGAGTCCGCTGTGAGTCTCGCGCACTACTTTCACTTTTCACATGGAATGGTTGATCATCGCTACTGGGAGCAAAACTTCTGCCCCTTCCACTCTTCAGGTTCTGCTGATGCAGGAGTCTGTGAAGAGAATCATAGAAGCAGAAGAATCCAAGATGGGTAAAACGCAACGTGTGGAAATGACCACTTTGCGCTTGTAGACAAGTTCAAAACTTAATAAGGTGTAAATCAGACACATTTGTCATGTTGGTTGTCAGCCACATGATATATACCGTAGCTGCAGGACTCAAACTTACCTCATCCCGTACTGTGAAGCCAATCTGTATGCCGCAGCGTCTACAGAGGTTAAATGTGTAAATCTGCGTCCGAGCACTTTGCCATAAATCAAAACTGTGACCTCAGTGTGCTAATTAATTTCCTGTCACATTTACGTAGAGGTTGCAGGCGGTTATTTGAGGAGACACTCGCTGAATGTGTTTACCCTTCAGATGCGCTTGCATCGATTCTAATGTCCTCAATCGAATCAATTTCAATTTACAAGGGTTCGATTCGATTCACTTCAATCCGACATCGATGTATTATGGCACAACTATTCTTCTTAAATGTCAAGGACATGATAAAGATTCCACAAATATTAAATTCCAAAGTAAATTTTGGAGAGGCAGTATCTGGTGAAATTATTTAATTTATTCAAGGCACGGTCTTCCGTTTTCACTCAGGAAAATGCACTATATGAATACAGAATGTATACACATAAACTCCTTCTCAGTCTACACCTCTGGGCTTCTGTTAATGTGTGGTGGTAATTTTTTTTTTCTAACCCCACCCTCAAGTCTGTATTTTGCCATTTTGTGTTTGTTTTGTCAACAGCGGGATGTGTCTGTGGAGTCGGACAGAGAGTTGTTTACCCCTCCAGCCAATCGCAGAGCAGGGTGCATGGCGGGGGGGCGTGTCGCAGATGGGGCTGGGCGAATTTGTCGGCTGCATGACGTCACTCCCGCTGCAACTTGACAGCACGCGCAGATTTTTAATTTTTCACTCACTCACTCACTCACGTGAGTGGAAAAAAAAATCTGTATGTGCTGTCAAGTTGCCGCGGGAGTGACGTCATGCAGCCGACAAATTCGCCCGGCCCCGTCTGCCGACAGTGAGTGACACGCCCCCCGCCACCTCCCGCTCTGCAATTGGCTGGAGGGGTAAACAACTGTCTGTTCACAGAAACGTCTCGCTGTTAACAAAACAAAACACAAAATGGCAAAATACAGGCTGGGGGGGGGTTGGGGTTTAGGAAAAAAAATCACCACCACACACTAACAGAAGCCCAGAGGTATAGATTGAGAAGGAGTTCATATGTATACATCCTGTATTTATATAATGCATTGTCCTGAGTGAAAACGGAAGACCAGGCCTTTAATGAAAGTAACATAAGTTGTAATCACTTAAGTCTTACACAAACATTCACATCAGCAAGGATGAGATGAAAATATTTTCATAATCAAATTAATTCATCCATCCATACATTAAATAATTGTAAATATAAATTAGAAAGATTCCAAATTGTCTTAAAGTGCAACAAGTCAGGTCTTTCATAAATGTAAGAAAAATACTTTTGACTTTATGTGGACAGTAAATTTCAAGAAAACAATAAGATATGGGGCTGTTTGGTTATGAAGAAAATATTAATCCTGATTAATTTGGTAATAATCGAAATCATGTTTAGGACGTCTTTTTTTTTTTTTTTTTTTTTTTTTTTTTGTGCAAAACAAATTGTGTTGAAACACTATAATTATGAAAATTTCTTTTGGACCAGACAAGATTGATTAAATTAGTTATTTTAAAATTAAAAAAAAAGTGAAAATATACACATTTAAACAACTCAAAATTAGTATTAATAATCTTTTATTTTTTGTTTACGATTACCCCAATTTTGTAATTATGGAGTGTAAAAAGGGAAATTGTAATTGAATTTCAATCAATTGCACAGTCCTAGTAAAATCTGTCTCTAAAAATCTATTGTCTTAAGAATTTATGTGACAAGATATATGTAAAATAATCAATTCATGGTTTATGAATCGATATTGCGCTTGAAAAGAAAAGTGGATTTGATATTGATTATTCGATTTTTTTTTAAAATTTTTTTTAACTGTTCATAACCGTAGGGCTGATCATTTTGAATGCCTGGTATGGAAAGTTTGTGTCCGACACGAGCCAGAAGCAGGAGAAAGCCAAAGTCATTGACGTCACCGTGCCGCTGCAGTGCCTCGTCAAGGACTCCAAACTCATCCTCACTGAGACTTCCAAGGTATGCATGTATGTGCACGTGTACTGTATTGTGATTGCACATCGGCCTTTTTCGAAACAAATCTCTTCCCTTGCCGCAGGCGGGCTTGCCAGGCTTCTACGACCCCTGTGTGGGAGAGGAGAAGGGCCTCAAGTTGCTGTACCAGTTCAGAGGAGTCATGCATCAAGTCATCTGCGCAGACACAGAGCCGCTGCGAATACCCAAACAATGTGAGTTGGCTGTAGCGTCCAAGCACTTCATTTTGCTTCACCCATTCATCCATCCTGAAATAATCATCATCTTGTCTCCGTTTATGAGCAAATTACTCAGCGTGAAATGTGGGCCTATTTAGTTGAACAAAGCTATTATTGTGTTGTATAATTAGCAACAGGTTGATGTAGCTTCTGCCATCTAGTGGAAGAACATTTAATTGTTCTGCCTGTTGCCACTTGTTTTTTGCTGGCATAGGCTAATCCAAAATATATATCCTTATTTTCAGACCAATTGCCGGTAAATAAATTGGATAATCTCATACCACACTAATGTCAGTAGCCACACAGTGATACTAATCAGAGTGGACTCAAAATGCAGTGAAGACATGATCCAATTTCACAGTTGATCCAGAAAAGTTGATCTATTTTCCACAAGTGTCTTTGTTCATCTATGTATCTGGTCAGGTGATATTCACAAGCCGAGTCGTGATTGGTCGTTACCTGAGCCATTAGCAACTGTTATGTCGTTGTCAGTCGGCAAGTGGCAAAATGGCCGCCCTCAGAAATGGATCAAAATAGAGGGATTTTGCTTCTTCTGCTGCATTCGAGGAAGGTGGGAAATCGGAATGATCCCACTCGGATTGTCCAATTTCGCGTTTGAGGTGAAGGTAAACAACGATGGCTGATTCCGATAAATTGTTTTTGAGTCAGTAAGTACAAATCATGTTATTAATTAATTAATGTAAAGCGATGAATATGAAGCGTGTAAATTATGTTTTGCCATTCATGGTTTAGGTCTCCATGGGCGTCGCCATTGTCGAGTGACGTCAGATTGACGTGAAGTCGGAGGTTGGAAAAGTGCCACTATCCACCTTCCTCGAATGCAACATTAATTCAAATTCCACAAACACCATGTTAATCAGAATGTCGTGTTTTGACTAGTGGGCGAGCATATAAAATAATAATGTAAAATTATTTATGTGCTGTCATTTGAATGCATGAACTCGTACTGAAACCATTCTTTTTTTTTTTTTTTTTTTTTTTGTCTCATCAGCTCACAGGATTGAAAGTGAACCTTAGGCGCCATGGAGCACCAGAGGGCAATGAGGGAACTATATACATTTTTGGACAAAAGTCCAACCTTTGGTACTCCTCTGTGATGGTATTTAGTGAATCTTCTATCAAGTCCCTCCCTCCTTCTTTTCCTACGAAGTGACTCCCAGCTGCGGGGTGAAAACATCCACTGGGAGTTTGCAGCGCACGTCTGCCTGACACTTGACAGAACAGCTCAAATATTGTCTGGCCACTGAAGGAGGACCGAGTAGCACTCAACAGAAGGGCCCATCATGGTGCCATCAGTGATTGGTCGAAGTTTTGCAGCCAGATGTCAAGCTTCAAAGTGTCAAGTACACGGCTATGAAAGGGAAAGTGTGTTTTTACCTCATTATCACTCTTCGTCCTTCAGAAGATTTATGATATATTACAGAGTATAATATACTCGTCGTGCAAACTGGATCAAGTCATAGGATGGCTTGGACTGAAGGTTATGTTTTGTTAAGGTCACATCAACATGTTTTAGTTTATTTCTGATGCACAGTTGAGTGTCACTGTGTGGAAAAAAAAATAGTATTCGGGAATAGTGAAGTGACAGGATGGTGCTAATCTGTTTATTTTAGGAAATGGTCACATAATTTCATTTATTCTGACTCGGCTTCTGGTTTTGTTGTAGCAATAATTACATATTGAGTGCTACTAACATATAAATTGATGCAATGTGTGAAGTTTACTTTTATTTAACATTTTGCTCTTGAACTGGGACTTTGAATTTGTCATACTGGACAGAACGAGCCAGGTGCTCTTTGTTTTAAATGATGAAATGTTTGGCAATGAGCACATCACGTCAAGTTCATATCCTTCACATGTTGATTTCGCTTTATGTCTTTTTGTTGTGTTAGTTTCAGTTGTGCTTTTCTTTTTTTTTCTTTGTCCTTTTAGAAGAACTGCACTTTTTGCACATAATGTGCCCCCTTCAGCTTTGAGTTATTCTATCAAATATTGTTCTTTCAAACATAATTGATCATGATTATAGGGATTATAATAGCAATTGTGATAAGGTGTGTAATGAAGGGAAACACTACATATGCCTATATTGCACTTAATCGAGCGAATGCTGTGAATAATTCCGAGGTGGAAATTAATACCGATTTGCCATCTTGTTAGTCTCAAATTTTGTTTGCCAAAGCCTTCAGTGTTTCTCATTTATCATTTTAAAATGTGTTGCACTTTATAAGGTACACATGCACAATCTAATGAGATCTAATACAGGAGGTGCAACAAATGTCCTGCCTTTACGAAGATAGTAATGCTGAATTGTTGAGTTAGAACATGTTTCTAATATTTCTGACACCTTATTCAACTAAGGGAAGGAAACATCTTTAAGACGTTACATATTGCTATCGGTTAAAAGTAAAACGAATTGTGTTGTGGTTGCTTTTCGGAATAGCGCGTGTCGAAGTGTACCATATTGTGATTTATTTTTATTTATTTTTTTTTGGGGGGGGGGGGGGGGATTCTGCTCATGCGCGCTGCAGCGTCACTCTCAGGCCAGCGTAAGGAACAGCAGCCTATATGTAACATTCCATGCCCCATTTCAAAATGTCCGTATGTAGTTTAAAGTGCAGTATGTGTAGCAGCGTGTGGGCTCATCTGTAAATACAATAAATTTGATTCCGAAGTGAAGAGTTTTAAATTACTGGAATTTCGGAACTTGACAGAGTATAATATTTTAGTGACGGTCAAGCAGGCACAGTTTCTGGGCAAAACTAGCATTTATGTCAGAAGTGGGAAATATCGAGGAACCTAACTTCTACTACATAACTTGCTTGACATGAGACTGAGTGTAAAGTAGCTAATGTGTAAATACATAATGTAACTAAGCAAGATTATATTACTTGTACTTTAGTTGTTTGACGTTCTTGAAATGAGGCAGTGAGAAACTTCCCAGATAGCAAAATGTGGTTGAATCAACGTTGAAATATAGTTCGGCTTAAGTGTTGAATCTACGTTGAGATCTAAAGTTTAAATTATACAGAAAGCGCAAGGTTGATAAAATGTTGAGTCAACGTTTGCTTTCCAACCATATATCACTCAATATCAATGTCGTTTCAACCATAATCTAAATGAGAATCTACATGCATCTTTGGTTGATTTTACATTGAATTCTAACGTTTAAATTAAACAGAAAGCGCAGGGTTGATAAAATGTTGAGTCAACGTTTGCTTTTCAACCATAAATCACACAATATCAATGTCGTTTCAACCATCATCTAAATCAGAATCTACATGTATCTTTGGTTGATTTTACATTGAATTCTAACATTTAAATTATACAGAAAGTGCAAGGTTGATAAAATGTTGAGTCAACGTTTGCTTTGTAACCATATATCACACAATATCAATGTCGTTTCAACTATCATCTAAATCAGAACCTACATGCATTTTTATAGTGAATTAATGTGAGGAATAAATGTTTTAAGTTAATCATCATTTACATTGGAATTTACATCTAAATGTACATTATTATTATTACTATTATCATGCACATTAATATAGAACTACTTTTTTAAACTAACAAAAAATATTGGGTTAGTCCACTAGAAAAAAAAAAGTTACCGTATGTTTTTCACCTAGTGTTTCTGCAGATGTCTTACAACTTACTTGGATGTATTATTAGCTTGTTGTTTTCCTTAACCATACTTCCCCATATGTATGAAAATCTTAGGACAGAAAATAGGTTTAATATTCAAACATTTATTAGAAATCAAAACACAGTACTTTGTAACTGAATTCTGGGGAGAATGGAGGCAAAGAAAATAACACCCGTTTGGTTTCTGCCTCAAATAATGTTTGTTTTTATTGTATTATTCTTTTTCTTGACAAAGGAATGAAATAAACATGAAATGAACTGTAGGAACATCAGTGTATAAAGCGGTAACCATTTCACTTTGACTGTACGTCAGTCCATAAAAAGACACACTAAATTTGACTTGCGTTCGCAGTTGCGTCCAAGGCACTAGCATTGCTTGGGATGCCACCGTTACGCTAATGAGCAAAACGCAGCCAATGCTTGACAGTAACACCAAAGTCCTGCTGAGTCAGTGTACGGTCAATCTGTCGAGCAGCAACTGAAAGACAAGATTACAAAAGAGAAGAGAGTTAGTATCCAATACAATTTATTGTTTTAGAAAAAAAGCTGTTCTGTTGTTACAGTAACTATCAGTAAGTATTAAGTACCACTTTTTGTTGAATTTGACAATGTTGGTAAATACATGCGATGTCAATATAAAAACCACTGTAGATTTATTTTAGTTAATTAGGACAATTACAGAATGTTGAATGTGCAATGTAACTAGCTACTAGCATGAAAGTGTGTCGTGTATAGTTAGGTACATTGTTTATTTTATTTTCTATTTTTACGACGACTTAAAGAGGGTAATGGTCAGAGGCCATTGTTCAAATTAATAGCACAAAAGGAAAATGAAGTCTGGTTATTTGGAACGTCGTTAACTCGCTGTCTAGCTGGTGAAATTTAGAAGCTTCGGAGCGAGGACAGCATAAAGATGAAAAGGTAAGGGGAGTAGCGGTGAAGAAAAAAAAAAATACTGATTTTTACTGAGCTAAAGAAAATAATGTTGACATAATTTATTAGAAATGATTGACTTGTTTTGATAGCCACTGCTGTTGCAGGCAAACCTTGTGTTCCAATAAAATATTTTGCAAATATATCGAGTTGCGTATGCCTAAGCCAGGTCATGCTGCACCTCCACAAATAATGGTGCGACTAAATCCTGTGCTGTGCGAGCAACCAAAAATGTTACTCGCACCAGTGCTAGTAGTGGAAAAGTTAGTGTAGAGCCCTGGCCTGATGGAGTCCATCTTGACTGCAATATATTAATGAAAAGACAAAGATACATATACTAATTGCTGTTTTTGTGAAGTATCAATGATGGGGTTGTTTTTTTTTCATTGATTTCGGAATTGACCATTCTCTAATTAATAGATAAATAATGTCTATGTGGAGCCGCACTTTTAAAATGTGTCTTTTCTTAGTGTTTTTTTTAAAAGCTTTTTCTGGGAATTTTCAGTCATTCAAAAATATTTTTGGACAATTCAAAACAATTTTTCAGTTATACAAAAATGTTTTCGGAGAGTCAAACCCTTATTACGAGGTTTCGGGTATTGGAAGGATTCTGACTCCATACCCCAGGTGGAGTGATTTTACACAACAAAAGAAAGCAGCTCAGAACATTCTGCTCAAAAACAACTCTGTGTTGTAATAAGTAGTTTACATAGGCGATAACTCACCAAACATACAGTCTTGCATCACTGTCTCCTTGAATGCCTTCTTGCCAATGCAACACTTGTCTTGCTTCCCTGCCCAGTTGTATTCATTTAACAGCCCAGGGCATTTGTCATCACAGTTGCCATCATCCGTCTGATTAGGTTGTCCGAATTGGTGCCTTCAACGACAGCCAGGTGATTAATCTATGAGAGACAACATTATTATTATTATTAATTTAATTTTTGCACTCAACTTTTGTTGATAGAATTCTCCCGATGCCTGAAGATTTTACTTTGAAGTAAATTACATAACCTTTACTAAATTTTGCAATATTCATATACATCACCCCCTCTCCACCCCCCAGATGACTAATTAAATAACTAAATGACTAAAACTGAAAATAAAAATAATACATTTGTATTTCATTTTTGAATTGTATATTTTTCATCCGTTTTTACTTTCACTTTTAGTAATTTACTTATTTATTTAGTCATTTATTTATTTAGGCATTTATTTATTTTGAATTTTGGCAGTTTTGGTCCTCCATAATTATGCCTTACAAATTGGAAAAAAAAAAAAAAAAAAAAAAAAAAAAAAAAGTGTGCTAAGATTTATGATGATTTGGTTCTACAACAGTGACCTTTGAAAAACTTACCAACTACGAATACAGTATTTCCCTTTCTTCCGGTTGGTCCCCAAGCACCGCAAAAAGGGTTGCCTGAAACAAACAGAAACCCTGTTCAACATTTTTTTTTCACAATGTGATTGTGTTCTTTCATAATCATAGTAGTTATTATTACTCACAAGTTAAATTAACAATGGGTCTAGGTACCTGTTGTAGAGCTGTAATTGTGTTTGTAGTCTTGAAAAAGTGAGTTGTGCACCTAAACAATATCAACAACACAGCATGTAAGTTTCAAACTTACTGTACAAGTCAGCAATGTGTTACCGCAATAATATCATCACAATCATGTAGTACAGTGCGCAGAATCATTTACCTGTCTTGCGCTACTCCTCAGAATGGATTTTGTGGACAGAACATTTTGAAGAAACACTCAGAGCCTGAAACCTGAGCACAACCGATATTCTATTAATTATTATGTTATCTTATATTATGAATTCTGAAAACATACCAACATTACCTTAAAAAAATTTGCACTTTGCCCTCTTCCTCCTTATAGGTAAGACAGACCTCTGCATGTTCTCCTTCCCCATTAAACCTGTGCCAAGTTATATTCTCTGTCACTAATTTCAACATTTGGATGTGGTGAAAGGTAGTTCACCTAAGCTTTCTTCAGATTCTTAGAAATGAATATTTTGAGTGTTTGTTCACTTGTTTACTTACCAAAGAGGTTCACCAAGCTCTGGCCAAGGTACAACATGCCGTCTTAGTTTGAATAAGTAGTAAATTACTAATTAGCCATCTGGTTTCGAAGACGCTGGCACCACCTGTACGCCATGTGACTCGTCAAAACAGCACAAGTTACCTGTACATCAACAGACAACAAATGATATTATAAGCAACAAAGTACAACATTTACACCTTTGTTTTATTACAGTGTGAAAAAAATGTGTTCATTATAGGCTCAATAATTAGTAATTACTAAAAAATACTTTTACTTCCCTCAACAAATAAATATCCTGAAGCATGATTCGACTAGATTTCGTGATGAATTAAGTTATATACAGAAGTTAAACAAATTACAGATAAACCTTACATTACTATACAAGTGGACTTAATTTACTTTAAAAACTAAACCTAAAAGAAAACGCTATTCAATGTTCTATCTTCAACTGTTAAACCAGCCTGTTAAAAACGACTGAAAAAAAGATACATTCTTCATGTAAACGCTCCTGTAGCGCTTCAGTGCCGTTCGTTAGCTTACTAGCATATCAGCAACATAGCACACAGATAGGCTTGTAGTAACTCTCATTGTTAAGAGGCCGTCGGAATTAGCAACTTAGCTTCAACGTTTAGGATCATTCGAAACAATTTCTTCACTAAAACCACCTCTAAAGACCAATATGCTTAGCGACCCAACTGACAATGGACATGGTGATACATATTTGTTTTATTTAATGTAACTTTTACCGACCTGAAACACAGAACGTCGACGTTTGGATTCCCGCTCTTAGCACGGCTGTCGGCAATTTGAAATTCTTCTTCTTCTACGCTGTGTATGACTGTGTGTGTCAGTCTGGTTAGTAGCATGTCCCGCCATCTAGTGGCGTACTGTGGAACAGCGATCCAATAACGTTAGAAAGTACAGTAGATATTTAAATCAACTCGATGAAATTAAAATTGTATGAGATATATAATAGATTTTTAAAACATAACCTGGGAAATGTGTGTAACGCATAAGTCATTCCTCTTTTGTATTTTTTTAATATAATATTATGCACACAATGTACATATCACACAGCACTATAAAAAATACATAATTCAAGCTCTGCATATTTTACAATACAAGCTGAATATTATCCCAGAACAATGTAATATTTGGTGCTAGTGATAATTTGGTACCTTTTTATATGATTATACTCGCAGAGTTGCGTCTCAATAAAATAGCTTCATTACAATATTGCCCCCTAAAAGCTTTACCTCTGAATCAGATTTCCACTAAATGTAAATAATTATCTCTTTCATATGAATATTCATAGTTGTTTTTATTTTAGAATTGTTAGACTTAAAGTTTATGCGTTGCAGGTTGAAACAAAACTGGTCAGATAAAATGAGATTTTCTCTGATCAGCCAGTGAGTGCACCTAACTAAATATTATGGCATTGAAACTATTAACGGGAAAATTTAGATAACCACACACGCACGCACGCACACACCAATGTCTGTGAAGTCAATTCAGTAGTTGTGTCAATATGAAGCCATAAAATATCAAATGTAAAACATAGGAAAATTAAATACTTACCCTTGAATCGCTACAAAGAAATGGTGAACGCACGTTCGAAGAACTTCTCTCTGGAAGCTTCATGAAAGTTCGTTCACAGAATTCACACACAAACTTTGATTGTTTGACCAGAAACATATTGAAATGTCTGTGTGATGATGTATTAAAATTCTTCTTAACATCTGTTATGCAAATAAGTATGTGTAAAAAAAATGTGTGTAGAAAAAATAAATAAATCTGAAACTGCATTTAAGAGTGGGACAAGACTGGCTATACATATGTGGCCCAGAGTTGTAAATTGATAGCTGGGCCAGATGCGTCACACAGCAACTGGCCCACATCCTGTTTGCCAGAGTCAAGCCAGTGCCACCTTTGCTGCTCCTGGGCCATGTTCGGCCCACATGCCTTATGCCAGTGTCGACTGAATGCCACCTGTGCCGGACTTATGCCGGATGTGGGCACATATTTTTGATGACTGGGCTGAAATGCACAAACTAGAAACTCTAACGTGTACAGTTTATTTGGTGGAAATGCCAGGTGTTTCGAGTACATTCAAATAATTTACAAGTTTTGCAAATACAGTGTTCCCTCGTTTTCCGCTGGGGTTAGGTACCAAAAAATACCCACAATAAATGAAATCCGCAAAGTAGTTAGCTTTATGTTTTATATTTATTATAAATGTTTAAAGACTCTAACACCCCCCACCCACCAACCTGTCCCCAAAATACTTCCCCTCCCCCTCTCCTAGTCAATTTCTCAGCTGAAGGGAACAAAAAACGAGAAGGGCAAACATAGATTCAACGTTAATTAAACATTGACCTTTCAAACGTTTTAATTCAACCAAAATACAACGTTGATTCAATGTTATCTTTTAAACACAAACTTCAATGTTAACATAATGCTGTTGAATCAATGTTGATTGACCAATCAATCTTCAACCGTAACCAAAAATCATCCATTTTAACCCTAATTCAACGTTGAATAAACATCTTTTGCTATCTGGGTTGTGGCAAAAAAATATACATTTTTTTCCAATTCTGGTAGATTGATATTTTAATCAATTGAGTTAAAGTAAAAAATAAATCCAACAAACATGGATAAACAACAGGATAAAATGGTAACTCTTTATTTACAATACTTTACATTAGTTTCATAGAAACAGTTTTCACCACACAGTACACATGACACATTCTCAATAAAGGGAGAGGAAACCCCAACCCGTCAGAATAAACCAACTTCTATCACACAGACCATTGTTAATGATACTTACACATTTAACTGATCCTTAAAAACGAGAGCTCTCAAAGACTTAACAGTGCTTGTCATTTAGGAAACATCCCAACCGGGCTGATTATTGGCAGCGCAGCACCCGAAGACATCAGTTCGCCAACCACACAAATGTTCTCTGGTCAAAGTCTGTGACTGTGTGTTGTAAAACCCCATCCTAGAAAAACTGTGTCTCAAGAGTCTTTAATGTCACTCTACACTGCAGTATGGCTTTTACTGAACTGACAGAAAACAGGTCCATGGCACATATGCTAAAAGAGTTCATCCGAATGGCAGTGCCCCAAAAAAGCATTTCCCAGTTAACCTGTTCAGGGTGGAAGTATGTGAATACTGCTGTCAAAACTTCATGAAGTCGTAATGAGACACCAAAGCTGATTTCATTTGCAGATGACCATCTTAAAAAGGACCAGAAACCAGATTATTTTCATAGCAGAACATATATTGTCCTCCCTCGTGTATAAACTCGAGAGAATCTTAACACTATTCCAGTCAACTACCCACCACATTTCCTGATGAAGCTTTTAACGGAATGGCCTTCAGCCCCTTCCATAAATAGATTTGTCACACGAATCTTAGATATGAAACAGCTGAACTAGTTAATGTAAAATACTTATGAGCAATGAGAATCCTTGACCAGTGCAAATGAAGTGTAGGAGGTAAAGAAGTGATTTATCTCCCCAGTCGTGGAAACACGTAGCATCCGAGCTTGGAAGACAGCTTGAGAAGGGGAGAGAAGAACCACCTCTCTGGGCTTGCATTTGTCCACTCTGGACTTAAATAACAAAACGGACAGATGAAGCAGATGAAGTCTAGATCTTTGTTCTATTGGATTTTCATCTTAATACTATAGCACCATCTGAAGCAATTATCACAAGGCTTGACTTGTTTTCTCCTTCAAAACGGCCACTTAACAGAGGCCGCTTAGGGAAAAGAAATCAAGTCCAGTTACGTCTGAACATACCTGTTTGCCAAAAGGGTCAAAAGGTTTGCTTTAAAGTGAGAAAAAGTGCAAACAAGTCTTTCTGACATCCCTGCATGCACCAGAGAGGGTGGCAGTTTGTGGAGGGACTCGACATGGCAGCTTCCAGTGTTCGCAAGACACTACAACAGTCCCAACTGTAGACGTTGGCTGCTATGCTACAGTCATCTACACACTAGTCTAAAAGTTTGGGATAATTGGCTTTTGGGTGAAATTTGGAAGTGAACCTAACACGCACGTACTATTTTACCTTGATAGGTGAACTTAATTTACATCCAATTGCTCTCCAAACTGTTGACATGGTTCGGTACTTTTTGCATTACTTGCCGTTCTCTAACAAGAAGCTGGAGGGCAAAATTCAGTGATGATATATGCATTCAGAAGTGCAGCACAGGTCAAATTAAGTTCACTTGGAGGTGATAGCGCACTTCAAGTACATCTCAAAATGTCAATATCCCAAACGTTTTTTGTGAATCATTCAGTGATTGCCTTACGCAGAGTCTGTAGGGAAGCACAAGTACACATCTGTAGAGCTAAGATAACCCAGAGTCGGGTATAGGGGCTTCCTAAAGGTCCACAAGTGTCCTTCGAAAATCTTCCAGATGGATCAGAAGTGGCGCTTGGAGGTCATTCAAGCAGGTGTTTCCGCGGACCGATGCGAGGGCGGTGGGAGCGGCGGGCGTCGGCCGCGGCGGCGCCTCCGTCGTTTTCCCGGCAGCTCTGGCACACGTACGTTTCGGGCACGTGGCTCTTGCGGATCTTGGCGCACGACAGGTGGATCCAGGTGTGGCATTTGTTGCACTCGATCATGGCGCGGCCGGCGAACGGCTTCATGCAGAAACACGTCACCAGGTCCCACGAGTCGTCGTCTGAGGGCCACAGGAGAGAGAAAATGTGGTCACCTGCTTGCTTTTTACATCTCAAAAATAGTTCTGAATTTAGGTCCATGTTATCTCATTCCAAATAAAAAATGCTTATTCATTTATTCATTCAACCTTACATGATAGTGATATTTATCGAAGTGCTTACCTGAGTCCACCATGATATCCTCATCCTCTCCCGACCCATCTTCGTCCCTGAACACCACCTGCTTGCCCTGACGGAACACCGTTCTGCTTCCAGAAAGGCCCTCTACCTTCTGAACCTTGACCACTCCTTCTTCCAGGTCCCGTCCATCCCATTGGCTCCGCTCCTCCTGTCGCTCCTCTTTGCACTGGGACGTGCTTGTGACGCGCTGTGGATGGAGCGGGATGCTGAAGTCGTCATCCGGCTCCTCTTTTATAGGCAAGTCGCCGAAGGGGAATGGAGGCGGCAGTGACGACTCGGGCGACTTGGCTAGCCCATGTTCCTCGCCGGCCTGAAACTCCCTCTCCTTTCTTCTCTTTTTCTTCTTCAGCTTCTCGGCTTTCCTACGATCCTCTGGATGCAGGCCGGTGAACGTGTGCTACACGAAAGATCAATTTGGTCAAATTTAGAGGACATGCAGACATGGAGCAATACAGTGATCGAGCTAGCTATGTAGCTATCTAGCTATGTAGATACTAGCTAGCTAGTTATGTAGATAGCTACAGCTACATAGCAAGCAATGTATCTAGCTAGCTCTGTAGCTAGCTAGCTAAGAGCAAAAAGGTTCCCCATCCCTGTTTTACACTACAAGCTCAACTCACATCTTTCTTAATGTGACTGGACAGTGTGGCCCCCAGCTCTGGATGGTTTCTGCTCCTGTCCAGGGGGACCATGAAGGGGTGTTGGGGACAAGACGGCGATGGCCCCGGGGTCCAGCCATCGCTATCAACTGTGCTTCCGGTGCTGTTGGGAGGGCTGGAAGTACTGCGCAGTGAAGAGTTCTGTAAACAATAAAACACTTGGATGATTTTTTTTCTTTTCCGAGTAGGTACAGGGGCCCCTTGGTTAGCAACGGTCCTGAAATACAAGTTTGTGCAGCAGCGTAGGAATACAGGATTTCATTCCATGACTAAGCTTCTAACTCGATTGAGTCATATCAGATCAATTTGCCCTAATGAAATAAACAGAAATGTCATTAATCCATTCTAGCCATGTTGCTGTGAAGACTGAATTACACTATTAAATACACTAGAATAAGACTTACCTCTTGGGGGTATGGGATGTAACCAGCATATGCCAAAACAAATGTACAAAACTGGTTAAAATCTTCCACTGTCCTTTTCCTCTTCCTGTAGGGTGGACTGAAACCCTGGAACACAGAAACATGAGTTAGCTCCAGTGGTGAGAAGTAATTCACTTACAGGCAGTGTGGTGGCCTCGTTATCAAGTTTTCATGCGCTTGTGTTTTGTCATCATTATCCTTTTTCAACAGCTGCATAAGTTATTAAGTTGCATAATAAAAAAATAAATTTAAAAAAAGATTTACAGAGACAGGTAATATCAACTGCGGTTGAAATCTTGGATCTTCTGAGGCAGAAAAACAGCGTCAGCAGCGATATGGAGGAATGTGAACCAGGGAACAATAACAATGACAGCAACAGATTTGTGCAATTAAGATAAATGTGTAGCGTCTTCTGACAGCCTAAACACCCTAAGTTTCACAAATTCTCAGTTTAATTTGAAGGTGAGGGGAAAAAAAATCATACAAGGTGAATTTCTTCAGTGATCACTAGCCAATTTAACATTTTTACTCTGTTTACAACATTGCGAAAGTTGAGCTTTTATTTTGGAGAGCAATATTTAAATTATTATTTTTATGTTTTAGAAATTGTTCCATCTCAGCTATTTTATTGTTCGACATTTCAAGTTGAAAGTGGGTATAGCACAATGGTTGACTGTACAAAACCATTTTAACTTGTGTGAAAATGCAATACATTCTGTACTTTTTTTTTTTTTTTTTTTAATTCAAGAGCGAATCGGTGCTTCTACTTTTTTTCTTTTTCTTATTTTGAAGTTCTGCATTGGTAGAGTGCGGGTACTATGGTTAGTCTGGTTGCTCCGATCTACAATTTCTGAGGTTCCACTATACTACCTCTCATCAAGCTCCTTGGTCTTGAATGTGCGCGAGACACTTGTGAGAATGAACATTTGAGCAACAGTCATCCGAAAAGATAAGACAACATGACGACAACGTGCTTTGGTTGAACATAAATGTACCGTTGGGGGTAAATCGGGTTTATTTGCCTTTTAAGTGTCTTACGATCAGTGCTTCCAACCCCCCCACTTACAAACGTAACTGTCAGAGAAAACAAATGCGGGCTAGCAATGGACGGTCAGCAGTTAACAGACGGCTGTGCAGCCTAGCTACGGCTAGTAAGTAACGGTGGAGAGTCAAGCGTAACAAAGCAATGTTGGAGGATTTTTTTTCTTCCCAAAAAGTATCACATTCACATTGGCTGTCGAAACAAGTAGCGATCGTTTGTTTTCGAAAACACTTTCTAATCGGGTGTCGCTACCATTACGTTTTGCTAGCATACATTAGCATGTTAGCAATGATGATGATGATGATGATGATGGAATGTTTTCGAATCGATTGAACGTTAACAATCTGTCCAGAGTATTTTCAGGAGTAAAATGGGGTTTGTCGCGCGTATACAAAGACGCACTTACAAGTGTTAAAGTCGACGGACGTTGGGTGCGAATGCAGAAATCACCGTCAGCAAGTTATCACATTCATGTTACTACGTTATTTCAGAGAATTTACAGGCTAGCAGTGCGGTGACAAGCAACCAGCAAGTTGACAATCGCTTGCGTCGTTAGCGATAAAGCAAAAACAACCCGACAGACCAACGATGACTTATTGAGATAATCTGTCACTTACCTCCGACTGGAAAGCAGGAGACGTCGACGGCTTTATGTCGCCCATCTTCTCGGAGTGTTGTTAGGACTATTGACAGGCGACGCTGCTGTGGCGTACAGAGTCGGTGCCACTGTTTAATCGCCGAAGCTAACGTAACGTACGTTACTTTGGAAAAGCTCGAAGCCTACGTGAATGCTCGAATGGGACCCGGGCCAGATAAACGTTTAAAATCGTTCCCTAAGCACAATACAGTGTGCCCATGGACGCGTCCCGTAATGTCTTCTTCTTATCAGTTAAAATGAAATGTGGAGGGGGGAGCGGTTCGGTTCGCCTTGCGGCTGTCACCAGCAGCAGCCTACTCGCCTGCCCCCTGCACGCTCTTCTTCGCTTCATTTCAGGAAACGTGTTGGTTGGTTGTTAAACGGCGTGACTCACGGGCGCCCTCTTTAGTACAGTACCGTATTAGGCATTCCAACATGATGATGAAGATGTGTCGGCCCAGTTAAGACGCTCCAGCGTTAATTGGATTATATATCTAAGTTACTTTCTCAGCTTCCCTAAGTATTGGTCAAACCCCTCTTTAGCCCCAGGAGAGAGAGAAAAAAAAATCCTGGAGCCATTCCTGCTTATTTCACTGAGGGTCAGAGACAGAAACATGGAAGACATTTGCTCACCACAAATCAATCTATGTATCAGTTACTGTTTTTATTTTCACTGGCAATTAAAAAAAACAAAAAACAAAAAAAATCACCCACACACACCCACACAAGTAGGTGAATATGACTAGGTTTAGAATCCTTCTGTAAACAGAGAATGCTCCTTTAACCCCTGCAAAGATATTACTTGGGGCCTTCAGTGTGACCATTGTTATAATTGAACAGACCATTAACTAGGGTGATTCCACCTGACCCAACTGTCAGTGGCAAGCAGAGGCCTTTCCATTTGACTGTTGTCATGCACCCCAAGAGGGATCCGCAAAATCAAAGTATGGGACTTTTAAAAATGTTTCGCGGGCAACAATATGGTTTTGTTGTTGTTGCTTGTAACGGCCATCCTGCATATCAATCGGTCATTCACTCATCTTTTGGCAAATCAGCATGTTTAGGGTCACTCTTCCTGTGGAATGAGGTGATCTTTGGGAGGAGAGGTCAGGACATTGTGAAGTCAGACAGTGGGTGATGCCTCAAATATCTGTAGAGAATGCTTTTTTACAGTTGTTTGACATCCCCCCATCTCTTATAAATCTCATTACACTACATTGCGTAAACCTCTTGGGATTTTGTACTTGGGGTGAACCAGTTTTTATTAATCCTGAATCAATTGTGAATAGAAAATTGATTCAGGATTAATAACCAGATCCTGAAAAAAGGCTTTTCTAGACGAAGAGCACTAATGTTTCTTGAAGTGATGTTGATCAATCATTTATTTTTCATATTGTGTGATTCGTATCTATTTAGCTACGTTGCTTCCAATCATGACAGAAGAATCATTATTTATACATGTTCATGATGATAGTACCACAAGGCAAATTGCGTTCAAACAATTGTATAATGGCCATATACAATCAAAAGTACTAGTTAATACAAAGTGCCACGCGATCTGTATAGTTTGGGCTGTAAAATGACTGGTATACAGACCCACATCATGTGGTATCGTCATCGATGCTCCGTTTCCACATCCAATATGGCGGCGATATAAACGTACGAGTGTACACTAAAAGAGGTGCTTATTCATGTTTGTTTATAGTCTCGCATTTACAAATTTGAAGCAGATGTATGAAAACATCACAAAGGTGCATATTACAGATGTATGAAAACATCACAAAGGTGCATATTAAAGCGCCTTTTCATTAATTATATAAACCAACAAACATTTAAAAAAAAAAATCAGAATGACCAACCGGAAATATAAGGACTTCCTTTTTCCGGTTTAGCTTTCTCTTCTTCTCCGTTCTTTTTGTCGACGTTGCTTGCTGTCAGTGTAAAAATATATAATAATAATGCAAATGTCATAGTTATATATTTCATTGTTCCGTTCCGACATGTCGTCTGTCGGTCTCCTGCACTCGTTTCAGAGCCGAATAACCGAACGCTTCACCAGCGTCGCCATGGAGATATTTCAAGAAGTGGCGCATGTTGTAAAAGGATACCAAGAGGAAAACGACCGTCTGCGATCCTTACTGAACAATGTGATAAACGCGCAGATGAATTCACCCAAGATTGGTTTGTAAAACTCTACTCACAAATTACTCGCAATACTTTAATTTAGACAGCGTTTATACATTCGTTTATAACAATTGTGTGCGGATTTTCATGAAAATTAATTTGTACATGTTTGTAATGTGTTGTGTATCTTAATTTTAAAGGGGAAATGAAAATGTTACTGTATGAAAAGCAGTGTAGGGATTTTAAAAACAATGGACTAATTATGACTATCTCCATCATATCCAGTCATCCAATCAGCAGGAGATGTTTTATTTGTTGTTACCAATATTCAGTCAAACCAGATACAATTTAGAAAATACAGTGGGGGGCATCCATTTGGTACCTTGGCATAATCTGGAGTCGTTCAGAATCAAAATGTATCCAATAACATGACAAAAACATTCCATATTTGAGTGAAATAAACCAGAGAAGCTGATTAAATGTATTAATGTGTGCAGATAGTTACAGACATGTTGTGCTAGCCCAGGTTGGCTGTACAAAGTCTTGCTTTCCAATGAAGAGGACAGAACAATTTGATGTCATCGAGGGCTTACTTGAGTTTCCTTTGGATGACACATTTTAAATCTGACTGGTTAAAGAAATAGTCCCATTGTTAGTATATTTCAATTTATATTGACCAGATTTACTAATTCAGATGGCTCTGAGTATCTTCGATTGACATGGCAACACATAAAGGCTAGAGTAGAGTGTTGGGAATAAAGTAAACTAATTTAAAGGAACAACTATTATAATTTAGGCTGTAAATGTAGTTCAATCCTTCTGATAGTGTTTAGACCAGTGTTTAGAAGGCCTATCTGGCCATCATGTCCAACACTGACTTAAATATATATATATATATATATATATATATATATATATATATATATATATGTATATATATATATATATATATATATATATATATATGTATATGTATATATGTATGTATGTTTTCTGTCCCTCAATAGATCACGGACGATTCACTAGACCAACTACAGCTCTCAGAGAACAGGCAGCTGGGCTGAACACTCCTATGGAAACAGAATTACAACAATTTGCAAAAGTACAAAAAATGGAACAAACTGAGGTACTGGAGCCAATGGCCAATATACATGAAGAAGACAAAAAATATATGTCAGAACTACTGGCAAATACACCAAAAGAGGAGCAAACGGAAATATCAGTGTCCTATGCAATGGAAGTATCAGAGCGGCTGGCCAATGAACAAGAAATTGATTATACTGGACGGTTGGCAGCGGAACAAGACAGCAGACTGGAAAATGGCATCACAATGGATTGTCTTAAATGTGATTCCAAAGAAGGAGGCACTGGAAGGCATGACGTCGCTACGTCACTCCAGGATGAAGGAATCACAAACCGAGGCCTGGGATTTCACGAATCTCTAAAACACTCATACAAAAAGGTAAACTTGGCTTTATTCAGCTCCTTTTCCATTACAAAATAGTTGCTCCATATTTGGCATGGGAGAAAACAAATTGCTGTTTGCATGTATTTTCTGATATGATATTAAGTTGAAGTGTTGTCTTTTTGTGTTATTCACATCCTAAATGTCAACACAGAAGTGCATCCGGGAAGACAAGCCAAAGAGGAAAAACGTCATGACGACCATCGCATTGAAAAAGGAACTTATCGCCAAGTGGGAGTGTGGTACACGTGTCTCTGATTTGGCTGTTCAGTACAATATGGCCAAGTCGACGATATCAACTATATTGAAGAGGAAAGAAGCCATCAAAGCTGCGGATGTGGCAAAAGGGGTAAAGACACTTAGCAGCAGAAGAACCGATAAAGTGGAAGAAGTGGAAAAAGTTCTGCTTGAGTGGATTACCCATAAACAATTGCGGGGCGACACTGTGTCAGAGACCCTAATTTGTGACAAGGCAAGGGAGCTCCATAATGCCCTCACCCGAGACAACCCTGGGGGAAGTGCGGAGGAATTCAAGGCTAGCAAGGGATGGTTTTGCAAATTTAAAAAGAGAAGTGGAATCCACGGGGTGCTAAGACCTAGGGAGGCGGCCAGGGCTGGAAAAGAAGACACCGAGAGATTTGAGGATGAATTTCAAAACTCTTGCGGTAGCCAGGGTTTTCTCCCCTAGCAAGTGTTTGCGAACAGACCTGAATCTCAAATAGGAGCGACATCGTATGGGAGAAAACACCTCTCCAGGACACAAGCCGATGGACGTTGGGCTAACTGCTGCTCTGGCGTGATGACAGTTGGAACTGCAAAATCAAACCACCGCTTTTGTAACATTGCAAAAACCTAAGAAATATAATTAGTGAACAAAAATGATTGGTGTCATATTGAGACCAGATCCCAAAGCTTGAGTTGCCAGGTAGCTCTTTAAGGAGAACATGAACATCTTCACTTTTCACTTCCACTTTGTGTTGATCTCAGGTAGAAACATAACTCTTTAAGGCCAAATACAATATTGCTCAGGATGCATTTAAACTGATACTAGTATCGATGACTGCGCCAATACTGTATTTCCTTCACTCATACTTGTAAAAAATGTTTTCATACTACAACATCGTGTCAGTCATGTGGCGGTACTGTATGACAACACTTTTAGCTGACTGGAAATTCAAGAAAATGAATGTTGAGGTGGACAAAGACGACGTTGAGAATTGGATGACGAGCACCAACAAACTGCAGGGTCTTGGAAGGAAGCAGCTGAGAGAAGTGTAAGAAGATGAGGATGCAGAACTCAAGGAGATGTTGGGGTACTACTGTATATTTGGTCTTTTTATTTATTTATTTATTTATTTTTTTGGTGCACCCTTACGTTGTTGTTGCACCTCTCTGTGCACCGTTATCACTCTTCAGAGTTGAAGGTTACATTCTTCACATTTAGACTGTTTCAGGGTAACAAAGTATATTTAATAACTTAATATAAGTTAAAATTGGTGGTGCACGTGCCTCTCTTTACGGAGGTACAACACTGTGATTTCAACATGGATTGATAGGTAATAAATGAAAAGTTTGACTGCATATGTAATACATTGAGCTTTGAGAACGGGTTGGTAACGTTAGTATCACTATACACATATACAACTTGCTGCATCAAGTAATCATTTCCCTCAATTTTCTTTGTCTTTCACATGCATTATTACAAAAACAAAAACCCCATGGTAAGAATGGTGCAAAATGGATCCAGCACAGCAGACATAAAAGTGTTTTTCCTCATGTTTTTAACCACGTGGACTGTTTTCTTTCAGGATGAAGCCCTACAACTCTTGTTGCTGCAACACCTAAGGAGGATAAAATGGTTGCCTGCCCAACTTTCTGGACTGGTGCATGTCAGCTGTTCCAGTCTTCAGAGCTTCCTAGACTGTTTTCTCCTAAAAACAAAATCATATTACCGGTAGGTTAATTTACAGCTAGTTTGTGCTGACCCAAGATCTGGATTTGCTCTCTGTGTTAAAAAGTTGTTGGGCACTGCTCCTCAAGAATGGGTGAACACATTTTGCTGTAAATTGGACATAAGAAAAACTAAGTAGCTACATGACCTTTCTTCATGTACATAATTTATATATACTGTGTATGCACATAACAGTATATATCCAAGAGTTAATTTACCAGGATGAAATGTTTTTTTATATGTTGTTTTGCACTATTTAGTACTACCAGTTATCGGCAGTTGGATTAGCATGTTTGCTAAATATTTAGTTCAGCCCGAAAAAAAACAAAAACAGACATTTGTATTTGTATGTAAGATGTATGTTGATATTTTAATATTTAACTTTATTTAGCATTTAGAGTCAACATTTATATTTAGATATATATTGACCATGTACGTGTAAAATACAATATTTGGATGTACTGTTTAAGTTGACAAATATTTCATGTAAATGTGCAAAACAGCAAGGACGGCGCTACACTGGTGCGAGGGAGTACCAAAGCTCAGTCAGAAATCTGTGTAGCCACAGTTAAGCCTCTCCAGCTTTTTCATTTTATATTTTAAAACTTAAAACACTATTTATTGATTTTAGTTAAAACAAAAAACAATGTAACGTTCACAAGTACCAAATCTGTTCCAATCCCCGCTTGTGTGTTTGTGCTGTCCGGCCTGTAACTTTGCCAGTCATTGCCATGTAGCGTATATTACTAATTTCCACTATTAATAATTTAAGTGATTTTGTCATTATATGAAACCATATTGGATTAGGATGCCTTTATTATCATTATGATACACAGGTACAACACAATTGTGGACGTTTGTTGTACTTTTGTATAATGACAATATAGGCATCCTCATCCAATATGGTTTCATATGACAGAGTTGGCAGTGCATAGTTGTTTTTGTTAATTATGCTTATCGAATAAATACACTTTCCTGTTTTGGTTGTATTTGGTTAATGTTAGGCACATGGGCATCTGACCTTTGCATGGGACATTTTTACCATTGCCTTAGGGCAGTGCTTCACAAATTGTGCGCCACCCCACCCCTCGCCCCCAGGGTGGCGCGAGGCTTCGTCTAGGGGGGCGCGTTTGACCTCGGGGAAACACGCTTTTTTATTTTATTTTATTTTTTTACTGTCTGAGAATAAAGTGGTGCAATTGCACCTCCACTACGTTAGGGGGCAGTGGCGCTCTAATTGGCAGAATGTGCGCAGGAAGCATTCGCTCGGTGGTGTAGGGGTTTTGTTTGCACTGAGCATACGCGCTTTGCACACAGCATAGAGTACGAGTACGAGTACGAAGTGTAGGCACAAAGTGTAGCAGACCCTCAAGTGACACCATGAAAAAATATTTAACAGGGATGAGAAGACAGGCTGAGAGAGATGGACATAAAGAGACAAACGAAAGTCGCCCGAAAGCTAAGACGAGAAAATTTGACGAAGTGTAGGGGGGGGGGGGGTGAAAATAATTGAGAAGCACTGCCTTAGAGTCACTTAGGCTGAACTATTTTGTTGAATATTGGCCAAATGCAGTTCTCTGTGTACCCTGCGATTGGCTGGCAACCAGTCCAGGGTGTCCCCCGCCTACTGCCCAGAGCCAGCTGAGATCCAGAGCCAACTGAGATGGGCGCCAGCTCCCCCCGCGACCCTTGTGAGGAATAAGCGGTCAAGAAGATGATTGAATGAACGATATGGAATGTTCATGTTTTGCTTTTCCCTCACTAACAGGCTACGAAAATCTGCACTTGTATATTTTAACTAGAAAACATTTTTTTTTTAATTATCACTTTTTTTTTCATTTTCTTATTTGTTTTGGTTTATGTTTGTATATGCTATCCATCCATCTAATCTCTGTACCGCTCAATAATAATAATAAATTAAAATGATATTGACACTAGGTGTTAATTTTTTTTTTTAGCTTCTCCTAAAACTGTCACATCTTTTGAGCATGTTATTTTTGGTTATTTTGTAAAAAGTGGTAAAGAGGACAAAGAACGTTTTGTGGTAAATCGCGGGGGTCGTGCAGGGAATACAAGGCTACTTAACCGGAAATGGGGGTCGTTCCTTTTCCGGGTTCTCTTTTCGTTTCGTGTCGTCGTCGATGTTGTTCTAGCTCTGTGGATGCAAAACGATAAACAGTTGTTGTTGTATTGCATTTCATTGCTCCGACATGTCGACCACCGTCAACCAAATGCAAGCCTTCCAGATCCATTTAACCAAACGTTTTGCTAGCTTCGCCATGGAGATATTTCAAGAAGTGGCGCACATTGTGAAAGGATACCAAGAGGAGAACGAATGTCTGCGGTCCTTACTGAACGATGAGATCAAACCACCACGGTGGAATATAGGTTTGTAACTTCACTTTTAACAGTCACATTAAGCTTTTGAATAATTGAACGAATATTATTAACTATAATAGTCCAGAAAGTGATCGTTTTTCAAATTTCTAATCAATGTTTGTAAACCCAAAAACAGTATTATAAATCACGAAGTAAAAACATGAACTTTGAAAATATGTGCAAATGCTGCATTCGATGATGTTCAGAAGCCGGATTTATCCGAGTTGTTTTTCCCAGTTTTGACCTGCAAGCCTATGAGGTGAAAGTAAACAACCAAATTGGGTGGTAGTGATAAACTGTTTTTTATTTTGGTCCTAAAACTCATTTTGACCTCCAGCAAACTCGCTTTCTTGCAATTTTGCTTCATTTATTGTTTTTATCTCATTTCATAAGCATTTCATTAAAGGTCAGTAGTTCACCGTATAATGCTGCGTTCGAGGATGGTTGGAGACTTTTCCCAGTTCAAACCAGGACGTGTGTACGGGAACGCTCCCCCTGAACTCGGAAATTCCACTTGCGAAGTCGGAAAAAAACGACCCCGACCTCACCGACGGACTATAATGTGACGTCACTCTGAATGGCAAAACACAATTTACTCGAGCTAGAGTATAAAACTAGATAGCTTTCTTCGTTTTGTTTTTTGTAATCACTCACTCACTCACTCACTCACTCAAGCTTACATCTCGTAAGCCACACATGGTCTCCCAGGCGGAGAAGTGAACCCACAGGTCCTACACCAACCGGCACCGCAGGAAAGTGAGGGTTCAACTCCTCCACCTGGAGCCCAGCTTTTTTCATTCATAAATATTCGACATAACTCCACTTAACTGCCAGTATTGCCGCTATCTCTCTGCATGAAATTATACGGTCAACTACTATGTAATGTAGTAACTATGTAACTATGTAATGCTTATGAAATAAGATTACAACAATAAATGAAGCAAAATTGCAAAAAGGTAAGTTTTCTGGAGGTCAAAATGAGTGTTGAGGACTAAAATAAAAAACAATTTATCACTATCCGCCATTTTGGTTGTTTACTTTCGCCTGGAACGCTTTCACGTCGGAACTGGGAAAAAACAACTCTGATATATGCGACTTCCGACCATCGTCGAATGCAGCATTTTTTTCACGACTTCTCAAGTGTCCGAGTTCAAGGGGGCGTTCACGTACACGCTTCCTGGTTTGAGCTCAGAAAAGTTCGACTTCCCGACCATCCTCGAATGCAGCATATACACGGTACACCCCATGGACCAGAACATTACCTATGTCTGCACAATCTTGGGGTCCAAATACAATAAATAATTGTATCAAATTTTACATGTTCAACTACACAGTCTAATACATTGAATCTATTAGGAAATCATGAATTGTATCAAAATTCTAATGCTCAGATTTTATAATAGTTTAAATTAAAAAAAATAATAATAATCTCTTTTATGACACCTGAAAGAATACACTCAAGTCACATCTTGCAGCTCTGTTGTGATGGTGCTTGAAATGCAAAATCATAATACAATTAAGTGATAGAAGACTAGTGAAATAATCAGTTATTAAAGTAAACATTTACAGCATTACAGAATCTGTATTTTCATTTGAGTTCACCTCATTAACAAGATTTTGAATTGCTTGTCAATTAGTGTGCAGATCAGTGCATGTGTGCATATGCAAAAGACACAAAAAGACAATTAAACAAGAATGCCACTTATCAGAAGCTATCACTGATAGCTAATGCTGACTCATTGCAGCTTTGCTTACCTTTTGTCTCAGACATAATTTCAGACAGTGTAGTCTATATAAAAGTGACAGATCGTTTCCTATCCTGCCAAGCCACAGGGAGTGAACTTGGGCATTTGTTTTTATTTTTGGACAGCACCATTACCAAAATTCAGATTGGCTCACTCACACAAAATAGGCAACTCACACTTCTTTATTTTCACACGTGATGAGGTGGGCAGGCACTCCAGGGACCCAACTACATACAAGCAATTTAGAAAGTCCCCCCCCACCCCACCCCCGCCCACACGCATATGTTGTGTATTTGAAATGATAACTTTTGTGTGTCTGTTTTTTTTTTTATTTACTTTGTAATGGTCCAAATGTAAAGTGATATGTTTTCTTTTTCCCAAAAGATCACAATAGGTTGGCACAAATAGCTACGGCTGCCAGAGAACAAGCACCTGAGGTGAACATTCCTGTGGTGATGGGAGCAGAGCCAAGCGCCAAAAGGTCTGAAATGGAGGATACTCAGCTACTGGCTAGTGTGAGTGAAGAGTCTGTTTTGCAGCCATTTGATAATACAACTAAAGAGGAAAAAACGGAAGTGTCCGTGTCATCGGCAATGGAAGTATCAGAGCCATTGGCTGGGATGGAGCAAACAGGAGTGTCGGAGCCGCCTGCATTTAAACGAGCTATGCCATTGCCTGATAGACCGAGACACAAGCAAACAAAAGTGTCACAACCAGTGGCCAATGAAGCTAATGAGCAGCAAATAGAACACAATCGAAGCTTGGCACTCGAACAAGAGAGCGGAACAGACGATGGCTTCATGAATTCGGATTGTCCAAAAAGTGAACTAGAAGAACCAGACACGATTGCACTTCAGACTTTGCCTTTTGTTGACTTCTATCAAGCCAAGGAATTTTCTCAGCCAAGCACTAGTTGGGAAATCACAAACCAAGACTTTCCACTTCAAGAGCGTCCGAAAGTATCCCCCAAAAAGGTAAACTTTCAAAACTTTCAGTTTGTTTTTGAGATTACTTAAAACAAGAATGTAAGTTTTGTACGGATTTCAAATGTGAAAAAAAAAAAAAGTCTTAAAATGAAAAAAATGAACACATTTAACTACTGTACATCAGACATATTTCCATCCTTCAAATGGTCTTAAGCACAAAGAAGTGGTTTGCTCACACTTTCCCCGCACTCTTTCCGACATACAGTGGATATAAAAAGTCTACACACCCTTTGCACAAATGCCAGGTTTTTCTTTCTGATATTTAAAATGAAACCAAGATATAGCAGTTGAAAACTTTCAACACTAAGGTGAAAAGAATATTTTGAAGAGGTGAAGTTAAAATGAACATCTGAAATAATGTGGTTGTACACACTCTTGTAACTGGGATGCGGCTGTGTTAGAATCAACCAGTCACATTCAAATGTATGCCATCAAACATTCTGAAAACGACAACGTCCCAGTTAAGAGGTGTGCACACTTGTACAACCTACTTTATCGTAGTTGTTCTTTTTTTTTTTTAAATCTGCCAATTGAGTAGCCAGAAAGGATGAGGTCTTTTGAATAACAGGCAGGACCAGTAGTGCAAGATATGTCACAGCTTCATTGGCCACTTCTACAAGGAGGGGTAGACAACTCAAACAAGCTGCTGCATTTCCGGTCAGGAGAATGATTCAGTGGCCACTTATGATATTTCATTTTATATGTTGCTGGATGTCTCGGCTTGTAAAGCATCTATTCAAGGCAGGTGTTGCAGATTTGAAACAACTAAATGCGAATCGCCAAATTAATCCACATTCATATTTATTTATTTTTTAAGCCGTTTTCTTTACTCAGAAGTACCAATGCAGATCTTTGTTGTGCATTGGCAACAAACCGTTTCCCACTAGCTCACGTGATGGCGAGCTCTCTCACTTTCAGCATGCCTGCTTTGGTTTCACTGAAATGGATTTTCTCTGCATCAGTTTCATGTAAGTATCACGACCAATCTCCTTTATATTGAATCCAATACTGCATAAGATAAATAATGAATCATGAAAATATAGAGATACAGTATAGGCCAATTTGTAGATTGTCTCTCTAGGTTTTCCTCCAGGGGAAGTTCTATTTCATCGTTGCAGATCTGCAACACATGGCCGGACATGTACTAATAGATGCCACATGCTTTATCTACTAGTTTGCCTGTATTTTGAGCAACAGTCTATACTAGGGTTATTTTCCTACAAGCAGTTTTTCTATTACTTTGAGGTGTAATTGAGGATATTTCTATTCTGGAAAATGACACAATTTGGAGTGAAGTTATACACTATCAGAGGCATATTTTATCAACCGCTATGGCATAATACGATGTTCATTTCACTGTGCTGTTAGCAAAACTGATTAGCCTAAATTACATGGCACATAGCACAATATATTAGTATAGATTTTTGTTGGACTGAAAACCTTTTTAGAAAACTATCTCAATACTGTCTTTGCAGGATGTGCGGTGAGTTATGGCGGGCCGACGAAGATTTTATTCAGTCAAGGAAGCCACTGAAATGGTTTGCCTTCCGGATGGGGCTTTATCTGAGACATAATCCATTTTAGACAATGAAATTGGTGATCCAGATTTGAGGAAACTCCTAAAGGATACGAGTTTGACTTAAGCCTTGATGATGATGAGCCCCTTGTTGCAAGAGCTAATCCAAACAACCTTGATGTTGAAATTCGGAACATAAATGCAGACAACTGAAGTCCCAGATTATGATAAAAGTCAGCTAAATTCAACAAAGAGTTTTCTTGGAGGCAGAAAAAAAACCCAGCAGCTGACATAGACTCTTCATTTCAAGGACATGCATTCTCACCTCCACCAGACGAAATACCAAGTCCAAAGTGATGTTTTGATCAGTTCATGGATGAATCCGTGTTTGAACTTATTTCTTACCCTGAACTTATTGTGTAACTGAAGAAAATTGGCATTCTAACAGTTGCTACCACCAATCGTAATCGACTCCGTGGGTGTAGGCTCAAAAGTGACAAGGAACTTTTCAAAGGCTGGGTGTGGTGCGTATGAAGTGAAATATGAAATGACAGGTATGATGACAAGGCAGTGTTATTGGCATCATCCTTCATTGGCCCTGATAGATGCAGAAGGTGGTTGAAAGAGAAGGAGGAGTATGTGGAAGTGGACAGACCCCACATTGTCAGTGTGTACAACAACAACATGGGAGGAGTTGACTTGGCGGCCATGTTTGCACCTCTCTCTCACATTGGAATCCACCCACATTGTTGGTATCTGCACATTTTGTAGTACTGGATCGACCTATCACTGGTCAATGCCTACCGCCGTCATCTCACTCAGAAACGGGAGAAGAAATATATGTTGGTGCTTGACTTCCGTGCTCAAGTTGCAGATGCCCTCATCTAGGTTGGCAAACGGGCCGACTTGTACAGCAAGAAAAGGGGACGATTGTCATTGGAAAATACACCAGAACGGTGTCAAGCTGCCCCACATTCACTTCAAAGGATCATTACGCCATCGGTTGACGTCACACTAGACCGATTTGAAGGACAAAAATTGTTTTTGCACTGCAACATATATTTGTATGCAGTGAACCCACACTAATTGCATGGGATAGGACTGCAAATAGTGAAACTGCACGTAACTTGAAATGCACAATTTTGATGCTGTATATGTGCCGAAACACAGAAAAAGCTGGATGAATGGGGATAGATAAATTGATTGATTGAAGGAATTGCTAGTTTCATGGGGTAAGCTGCTCACCCCAGACAGCTATAGACAGACAACATTGACACAAGTAATATTTGCAGCAGGAGCTTCAAGGGGTGTGCCAAAAAATCGATTCATAAAAGAATCGAGATTCTCATTTATTAAGATTCAGAATTGATGTTCAATATCCAGAAATTGATTTTATTTAAATTAGAAATGAAGAAGGGAAAAGGCAGTTGTAGCCCACATGCTGTTTTTGTGGAAAAAGGCACTTAACAATACAAAATTAATAAATGTTGAAACAAAAAAAGACACTTTAATGTCTCTATTTGTCATTTTGTCTTGCAAAGCAGACTGGAGTAAATCATGACAATTGTTTTTGTATATCTAAATTGAAACAAATCATTTTTAAATCAAATAGTTTTGAATCGAAAATCATTTGAATCGAGAATCGATTCCGAATCGAATCATAGACCCAAAAATCATAATCGAATCGTTAGACAGTCAAAGTTTCCCAGCCCTAGTAGCTTCACAAAAACACACGCACGCACATGGTAAAAGGACTGCTTTTTATATAGTGCTTTAACTACACCATATGGTGAACAAAGCGCTGCCAGGTCCACTGGGAGCAAATCAGGGTTCAGTGCCTTGCTCAAGGACACTTCGACATGGTCACCAGGGATGAGGATCGAACCCACAAGCTCATGAATGGGAGACGGCCACTCAACCATTAAGCCATGCTGCCACATACTAAACTACACGCAAAAACTGTCCTAGTGACGTATGCTAGTTACAATTTAACCATTTTTATTGTTAATGTGGCGTTTAAATATAGTATTTTCACGACTATAAGGCGCCCTTAAAAAATGGAGAGCGCGCCTGATAATGAGGTACGCCTTTTGTGTGCACTGAGTTCCAAAATCTGCTGTTGCTGTTGTTGTTGTAATTGGGTAAGCGCTCTGCTTGACTGGCTGTGTGGGAGTATTTCCCTCCGCACTTAATGTATCCATTGTAAGGTGTCTGTGTGTCCAGAAAATTGCTTTATAAATCTGATGCATTATTAATATTATTAATATTATTATATACAGGAAGAGTGGACCAGGCTGAGGACATGTGGACATTATGAGAACGAGTCACCTGAAAGAGGACAGTATGCAGACGCTCAAGACATGCCCCAAGTAGGTATTTAGTGTCCGTATGTGCATTGTGCAAAACATCGGTTTGGTTAACGATCCTTAAAAATGGCACCTACACTGCAAAAAAGCCATACTAAAAATAAGCAAAAATGTCTTCAAAATGTTTCACGATATGCACATGAAATTTTATTGTTGCATGGCTGGGTAATAATGTGAAATGTGCTTGGAAACAAAAACAGCTGTTTTCAAACTTTAATTAGCATCTTATTACCTAATTTCTCAATTGACAAGTTGTGTAATTGGTTATCCTCTTAATATTAGCTGCAATGTGTTAGTAAGAAAAGAGATATTTTTCTTAATTTTAGATACATTTTCTAATGCAGTCTTTTTCAAGATTTTTCATGATGGGAAAAAAATGTGTTTTTTTTTATTTTTTATTTTTTATTTTACTTTCTTAAAAATCATTAATCTTTTTTTTTTTTTTTCCAGTGTATGAAGAGACACGCTTATGAAGCACAGTTTAAACTGGAAGCTATCAGTTACGCGGATGAACATGGGAATCGAGCAGCCGCGAGACAATTCAAGGTCAACGAATCCATGGTTCGCAAGTGGAGGAAACTGGAAAGCGAGCTTCGCCAAACAAAGAAGACAAAGCTGAGTTTCCGCGGAAACAAGGCGAGATGGCCTGTGTTGGAAAACCAACTCAAGCAATGGATTCATGATCAAAGAACAGCTGGCAAAAGAGTCTCTGCAGTCAACATTCGACTGAGGGCAATAATGCTGGCCAACGAACTGAAAATCGAACATTTTAAAGGAGGCCCGTCTTGGTGCTTTCGCTTTATGAGACGGCACCATATAACCATCAGAGCAAAGACTAAGCAGCAACTTCCGGAGGATTACAAGGAGAAGCTGGCTATCTTCCGCTCCAACTGCAGGAAAACGATTGCCAAGAAACACATCCAGCCCAAACATATCATCAACATGGACGAGGTGCCGCTCATGTTCGACATCCCGGTGAAACACACTCTAAAGATGGAGACCAGCACGGTAGAGATATGCACAACAGGGCACAAGAAGACTGCTTTTACTGTTGTGCTTGGTTGCCATGCTAATGGACAAAAACTGCCACCTATGGTGATTTTTAAGAGGAAGTCACAGCCTAAAGAAAAATTTCCAGCCGGAGTCATTGTTAAGGCCAATGAAAAAGGCTGGATGGATGAGGAGAAAATGAAAGAGTGGCTGAGTGAGGTGTATATAAAGATACCGGATAGGTTTCCCCAATCATTACCGTCCCTGTTGATCTGTGACTCCATGCGTGCCCATCTCACAGCCGTTGTGAAAAACCAAGTGCGGAAAATGAACTCGGATCTTGTCATCATTCCGGAAGGCTCGGGGAAGGAAATCCAACCGCTGGACATCGGGGTAAACAGGGCTTTCAAAGTGAAGTTTCGAGCGGCGTGGGAGCGCTGGATGACAGATGGCGACAACAGCAAGACTGTGGGCCAGCGCCGAGTGACTTATGCCACCATTTGTGAATGGATTGTGGATGCTTGGGCTGACGTGTCTGCTTGCACTATCGTTCGAGCTTTCGCAAAAGCCGGCATCATATCTGAGGAGCCGCAAGTCAGTGAGACTGACTCTGACAATGACGAGAGGGAACCTGGCTTGTTTGATGAAGAATTTTCCCAGCTGCTTATTTCGGATACAGAAGATGAGAACTTTGAGGGATTTATGGATGAGGATTGATCAAAAGTAACAAGTACATTGTTAAATACTTCAAGAAAGTACAACCGAACTCACTGTTTACATTGTTAAATACTTCAATAAAATTCAACTGAACTCAGTTTTGCTCCCTCTGCCTTTTTTTGAAAACGTAAGCTAGAATGCATGCTAGCATATATTTTAGTGTGAAAGCATGCTACGGTAGGTTTTTAGCTAGCGTATGTTTTACCATGCCTACGCCCAATAATATGTATACTTAAGTATGTGTTAAACGCAGAAATAGCACCCGTAACTGAGACTGCGCCATTTAATACGATGCACCTTATGGTCGAGAAAATAAGGCAGTAAAACTATAAGGTGGTTTGTGACTGGAGGGGTAACAATTGACTTATGTTGGCCAGGAAGGTAGCGTGACCATACGTCCCCACTTTATCGGATCTCTAAGATTCATATAGGACACATATTTTGGTTTCTAAACAGCGTATATCGCCAAACGCTTCCCACGGCACCTACAAAATAAGCGTATCTCAAAAAAAAGGTAATTGGACAGGGGTGTGTAGACTCATATCTGCTGTATGACCCACTGTGTGATATGCCTGGCACATGCACATGAAAGGGTGTGACAAAAGATAAATACCTTTACATAATTGTGCAGAATCTTTCAGCCTTTGTATCTGTCAGGTCATGGCAGCTTAGAAATAAAAGAGGAGGGTGTCTTGGAATATGAAGATAATTTACAAATCAATTTGGAATACAGGATTCTGGTTCTGAAAGTGAAATTTGAAGATTCACTCGGCTTTCACTTGGAACGTACGCCACAAGGAGCACCAAAGCCCAAGAGCCAGTCATTGGAATGATCTCATCTTCATTCCACTCACTTCCTAACAACACAGATGTTCTTGGATGTGCAAAATTTGTCTTGATGGTCAAGCGATCAAGTTATCGTTTGACTAATGGTTGGACTACTGAATCTGGGTATGACCAGTCATAAGTTTTTGATAAAGCAGTAAAAAGAGAAGAACAGTATGTATTTTGTATGCCAATTTTGGCAACCTCATGCATGTTGGTGTCTACAAGCCAAGAAGAGCATTTTCATTTGATAAGATGACCATGAATCAAGGCAGGGGACAAGTTGGCAACAATATGCACTTTGTGGGACCATTGGTTATATGCCCTCAAAACAGGAAGCTATGGCATCAAAATCTGAGCTCCCTTTGATGACTTGCAGTATACCAATTATACAGGGAAGCCATAAGGACGAGGCGTTTTGAAAACGGGACACTGCTAGTGCAAGATATGTCAAGGATTTGCTGGCAATTTGTACGACCTGGGACAGGAGCTTCTCAAAATAAATTTGGATATGGTTGAAAATCTTGGGTGTGAAGAAAAGGCCAGTATATTCCTCCAACTTTATGTTCAGAGCCAACACTGTCCTAGTTGTAGAGGTCATACTTGACTACATGACCGAGAGAAGAGACATGCATAGACATGCTAGCATGCTAATTCCTTTAAAAGAAGACATCTCGGATGCCACTTTTTTTTCTGGATGTCTTGTCTTGTAAAGCATATACAGTCTGGATGGGAAATAACCAAGACTGGAACCAAAGGAAGCTCCAAAGAAGAATCCTTTTCATTGAGGAGCTAGAACACCACACTTTGAAAGCCTAGCACCTCTAGCCACAGTGAAGCAATTGGTAAAGACTGCACGCCTCAAATTTCTGACGTAAGTGTTGCGGTTGCGTTTTGTGTGTATGTGTGCGTGTGTTGGGGGGTCAGAAGTAAATTTGAAAAAATCCTGATCTGTCCTTATCTTTTTTAATTCTAGGTTGCAGCCGTCGGAAAGAGGAAACGCTGCGAGGTGTGTGGACCACTAAAGGACACAAAGACACAAACCACATGCAGAAACTGCCAAAAGTACATCTGTGGTGCACATACGGCCAAATTTTGTGATGAATGTGTTTTTCTGCATATCATAACATAAAGTGGTTGATTGCTGTATTTCAAGTTGATAAATCAGACAATAAATCTTAAATTAATTGACATTGTCTAACTTCATTCCCCCCTCCAACCCCATAGAATGGATTTTTATTTTTTTTTAAACATCAATGGTAATTTTTTAAACAACAGAACAATTAGATTGTAAAAGTCAACCCAAAGATGTTCCATGCACTCCCACTAGTCTAAACATGTCATTCAGATTAATATTTTGTTTGTGGAATATGAACTAGGCAGCAAAATTCACCCCTTTTTTTTCTCCCCGATGGTGGCCATTTTGCTACTTGTCTACAGAAAATGACATCACAGCTGCTCAAAGGTCAGGTAATGATAGATAGATAGATACTTTATTAATCCCCGTAAGGGGAAATTTAGTTGTCAGCAATAGCATCAGGAAAATAAATAATAAAAAATAAACTATATAATAATAATAATTATAAATATATTATAATTTTAATAATTATTATAAATATAATCATTATAATTATATATAATTATTATAATAATTAATATAATAATTAATAATAATTATAATTATAAATAATACTAAAAATAAACAATAAAAACATGACCAATCAGGGCTCAGCTTGAGAAATGTCACATGACCGAACTCAAACAGTTGTGCCGTGATTGGTTGTTACCTGAGCCCTCATGAGCTGTGATGCCATTTTCAGCCAACAGTAAGGGGCAAAATTGACACGTTTTGGGTTGACTTCCTTAAATACATTTTCCAAGGGCTCTAAAAAACACAGCGTACTCTTTGAAGTCCAATTTACGGGGTCAATAAACTAAGTATACAAGTTGAAGGTTGGACAAAAATCCAAAAACCTCACTGTTTACTTGCATGCCCAAATATACTGAGGTATGACCTCGTTTCATTGACCACCTTAAGGATAAATACTAAAAAAAAAAAAAAATTGTTGGTTTTCTTTTCATGATCTTTTTGTGTGTGATACCTATCTCACATGTCAGGATGACAAGCCAAAGAGGAAAACTGTGATGACAACCATAGCACTGAAAAAGGAACTTATTGCCAAGTGGGAGAGAGGTGCACGCGTGTCTGACCTGGCTGTTCAGTACAATATGGCCAAGTCGACGGTATCAACCATATTGAAGAGAAAAGAAGCCATCAAAGCTGCTGATGTGGCAAAAGGGGTGAAAACACTTAGTAGCAGAAGAACTGATAAGGTGGAAGAAGTGGAAAAAGTTCTCCTTGAGTGGATTACTCATAAACAGTTGAGGGGCGACACTGTGTCAGAGACTCTCATTTGTGACAAGGCAAGGGAGCTCCATAATGCCCTCACCCGAGACAACCCTGGGGGAAGTGCGGAGGAATTCAAGGCAAGTAAGGGATGGTTTGTCAATTTTAAGGAGAGAAGTGGCATTCATGGGGTGTTAAGACCTCGGGAGGCGGCCAGGGCTGGAAAGGAAGACACCAAGAGATTTGAGGATCAATTTCAAAACACTGTAGACATCCAGGCTTTTCTCCCCTAACGAGTGTTTGTGAAAAGACCAGAAAGAGCATTTTTGGATCACCTACTGTTTGAGCATTATAGAAAAAGTCTTGACAAATATGAAGAACAGAATATCATCTTCCTGGAGAAAATATGGCCAGCCTCTGTGGCACCAAGAGCTCTCGAAGACTTTTGACACTTGAGCATGTTCTGTAGTGGAAGAGATTCCGTCACTGGGGCAATTCATGGACGTAGAGGTGGACAACAATGTTGACGGGTTGGAACTTTGTGAGGATGCATAGAAAGGATGAAAGTGCAACATTCCCACTGCAGATATCAAAGGACTGTGGAACCCTTGCACCTTCCTGTATCCCATCATCATTCCTCAAACTTGAGGTTGAGTACATTTTTCTGTTTTTACGTTTGACCATTTACTGTTAATCTTGACTCAAGTTTAAATGTTTGCCTCACTATAGGGGCACTAGAATGATGTCATTTCTCCTATCCAATCAACAAAAGGTAGATAAGTTATACTTGTTATGAAATTGCATTATACAATTGTGTCATTAATGCTCACTGTTTTGAAAACATAAGAATACTTGAATTGTATGACAAATTTTCCGGTAAAAATTTAGATGCTTGAATTATCTCAAATGATGTTACGAGATGCATACTGTATACTGCACAAAATTAAAACATTGGTGGTTAGTAAATAAATCTTAATTATTCTATGATGGCTAAATTTGCTCCTCTGTGAATTTATTTCTTATGGAAAAATTACCTTGAAATCCCAAATTTACAGATTGCCCATTGCACAAAAAAATAAATCAATATATATATATATATATATATATATATATATATATATATATATATATATATATATATATATATATATATATATATATATATATATATATATATATATATATATATATATATAAATGATATGCTGCAATTATTGGTTGGCGACCAGTTCAGGGTGTACCCCGCCTACTGCCCAGTAGTTTTTTTGTTTTGTTTTTTGCTCAGATGAGACGTGCCTGGGAACCTACATGATTTGTTTCGTTTTCCTACACTTACCGGACAGGGTCAGTTGTACCAACTTCGCCCAGATAATAAGCTAATGACTCTTGCTATCCCTAACTAGCATCTGTTCATTTGTAATTGTGTCCATCACCTGAGGAATGTGAGGATCTGATAAGGGTGTGCATGAGAGATTAGTGAATAGGTAGGCTAATGACATGTATTTCAAAATGCAAAAAGTGCAATGCACCAAAGAGGCGGGATTAGTTAGCATTCTTCACTCTATTGTCGCTATTGTTCTGTAAATGCAGCTCTTCACTGAACTGCTTTGCAGTGTCAAGGGCCTGTTCAGGATATCATTGATGATCTATACATCTATGGGGTGTGTCTATATGCCACGGAAGAGGCGGGACTGTTTTTGCACATCAGTTTATTTCCGGTTCGGTTTGCGACGTGTGGGCTGCGTCAAAAATACTTGTGCTTCCGACTTTGTGCCCCTCGGTTGCGCGTTCGCAACCTGGTCCGGAAACAAACTGATGTGCAAAATCACGTCCCGCCTCTTCCGTGGCATATACCCCATAGAAAACTTGATCCAGACTTTTCTAAAGAGCAGAGGCTTTCCAATGTAGCACAATATGGCTGCTCAAAATTACAGGTCTAAAGTGGTCAAAAGGGGGAAACAGCTGGTGACCATGGAAATTCGCAGTACTGTGTATGTATATTTATGGGGCTAGTTCAGGATACACTTGATACTCAGTCAAATGAATTTTGGAAAAAAAACAACCTTACAAATTTAACTTTGACCTATACAAAGTGAGCACTTGAGTCGACTGAGTTCCACGTGTAACAATTTTTATCATTTGTAATTTCACTCTATTTTTCTGGCATGGTAGATAATTCCAAGTTTACTGGCAAAAACTTTTATTTCCAAATAGTGTTACATATGCATTTTTACTTTTCATATCTTTGCAAGTGTGCAGCTGTAGAAAGTGCAAAGTCACTTTCAATTTTGTTTTCACAATTTTTCACTTTTTGTTTTAGGTTAATGTCCAACCAGCCAATCAGGTGGCAGCACAAGATGGTGATGAATGGGGCCATCAAATTAGCAAGCCAATAATTGTCTGCCTGAATCGTCCAAGTGCCAATTTGCATGTCAACTCGGGTACTCGTTGACATAACAAAAGCGCCTGAGTTTCGGGTCAACTGACCATCTCTGGTGTAAGTACCATCGGGCCCATCCTCGGTAGACCTGGTTTAACTCTATAAAGCCTGAACCATGAAATAGATTAGAACAATTCTGATTATTATTTAAGTATTTATTGGTCCTTTTGGGGAAAGAAAGTTTTTTTGAAAATCAACTTCCACATATGATTTCTGATTTGTGTCATATTTGATACAGCTGGTCACAATGCTTTGGATTTGTACATTTATAACTGTCAAAAATATAATAATAAACAGACACATCAAACATTAGTATTTCCAAAAATCAGAAAGAACATTTCCCACTATTACCAATAGGTGTCTCCTTTCTCAATTGGCGTGATCTTGCAAGGTCATTGGAAAAGCCGTCAGCTGGGTGATACTGCCCTCTAATGGATTATCCTTGCAATGCATGTCAGTTCATATACGTCAGGGTTTTCATGGGGAAAAATATGTAGCTACTCATGAAATAGAGGGTTCAAAATGTCTTGTATTTAATATACGTTTTGGTTTTATAGGGTTATCACATAATAGCAAAGTTCGGCCTGCAGCCCATATGTTTGACTGGCCCTCGCAGACTTTATCAAGTCAAAATAAAGTATGCATTACTTTTATTTTGATATGTGTATGTGCGTGGACAGTAGAGGGAAGAAGCAAATTTGTCTCGTTAATGATTCGGGAGTCCGAAGAGTGACTGAGTTAATGATTTGTGCAATGTCAACACACTTTAAAATACAGTACAGTACAGGTGAAAAAACACAAGAGGTTCTTTTTTTATGTTAAAATTTGTAGATATATCATTTTAATGTAACCGAGTTTTTAAGTTTTTTTTTTTTTTTTTAAATTAAATACCTTTTTATTTCGTAGTTGTAACACCATAGCACAACACATACACGAATAGCAGCTCAATAAAACAAACAATTGCTTTGTAAAAAGTCAAACTCATGTTTAACACAATTGATTTTAGGATGTTGGTGTCGTTCTAAACAACAGTTTGTTTCCTCACATGGCAATTTATTTCCCATGAATCCACACTGGATAGAAAATCACTCTTGGAGGGAAGGTTTCTCTTTTTTTTTTTTTCTTTTTTTTTTTTTTAACTGGCGGCAATGGGCTTCCATACCATAGTCATAAGACATAGGCGCAAAAACATATATTTTTGGCACTCATGGAACCCCATATGAAACCTCACAAACAGCTCATAAATCTAGTTTTAATCCAACATGATGGAAAGGTGAGTCACGAGTGAGTCATGATTTTATTAGTTCACAATTTTACAAGATAATAGGTGTATTTTTCCAAGAAACAAATAGTTTACATATTTTTAAAGCTAAATTACCTGATAAGAAAAATAATATAACATAAATGATTTAAATAAATAAATAAATATTGTAGTTTCTAAATCTGCTACTGTGACTAAAACTCATATAACAATACAGTATATTATCCTGATGTTAAAGATATGCACTTTACGCTGTTTCAAGTGGGATTACATTGTATTTAAAATCAACAGCAATATTGTTACATTTGCAGATGCAAATAAATAAATAATCTAAATAGTTAATTCTATTTTTTAATCAAGGTAATTGCACACCCCAAATACGAGACGTTATTGTTATTGTGAACAGTTTTTTTTTCCCTCCCACCCGGAAGTACCAAGGGAAGTGAAAACGTGAGTGGAAATGATTCTCCCAATGATGGCGTTTCCCTTATACTCCCCAGGAGGTCGCTGCACTGCACAAGCAAAAGTCGGTTGATTTGTCCAGAATCAGGTGACGCAAAGCGGACACGATCTATTTGAGAGTGGCCACAAGATAAACAGCTTTGCCAGGATCCTTTTCGTGTATGACAGGCTGACAGCAACAGTGCCACTTTTTTTTTTTTTTTTTTTTTTTTTGCGCCTGTGCACCCTGAGTAGCGGTTGTTTTGAAACAGCCCACGCTCTTCAACTCGTTAGCTTTCCTTTTTATTTTTCAATTTATGTTTTAATGTAATTTCAACACTTGTTTTTGTCATAATGGCTGTAAACAAAACGTACCTGAGTGTCGGCTATGCTTCGTTCGGGTTGCTGATAGGGGTGTCTGCATTTCTAGTGTGGAACGTCGTGTACAGACAGCCGTGGACAGCAGCCATGGGAGGACTGTCAGGTAAAGTGGAGCGGTGAACCTTTGCCACGAGAAGCGTGCTCGTTCCAAGTCAACAAACGGACTTCTTCCGTGTTTTACATACCAAGAAACCTGAGCCATGAATGAATTTCTGCTCCATAAATGTTTACCATACTACTCATATGCACGTAACCGAGCGCGCACACGTATATTTAAATTATGAGACCACAAATTTGTCATTTTTTCCCCTAACAATTTAATCCTGGGGTGAATTTAAATTTTCATCAAGCAAAACCTGCTGTTCCTACTAAAATATCTTACGGATTTAACAATATCTAAAGCTCACGGTTCAGCTTTATCACGGTATTGATCTCAAGGTATATGATAATTATTTAATTATTAATTTTCAAGTCAAGCAAGACGTCATAACAGAGAGACATGCTTCTTTTTTTTTAATCAATTTGATAAATTTAAGTTGGTGGAAAACAATATAGGCTAATTCATTAATTGATTTAATATTTATGGAAGTTTTTTTTAACTGATGTATATTTTAAAAATAAATGTTATCAATATTTGTTAAAATATGCTGTTTTTTTTATTTGGGTTGCTGTTTTTCATATAAAATTGATTTAGGTAAAACAACTGTAGTAGGTCACGATAGGCGCAACCACTTCGAAGTCATTTTGTTTGCACAGGTGAATGCATGAATGGCACCTTTTGAGCTTTTAGATTAGGTTTATAAATGCTTCGCTGAAAATTCTGCTATCTACATGTAATAGGCGTCACTGTGGTGTAATCCACTTCACTTAATGTATCATTTCTGTATCTTTTAACCCTTCCCCCAAGAAAAACCGTGAGCCCTAGATTTGGCAAAGCCTCACAGTAAATAAAAAAGAAGTGTGCTTAACTGACTCAACTTGTGGAAACCTGTTGAGTCATGGTGTGATCAAGGGTGAAAAATCTCCAAATCTTGCTGCTCTTATGCAAGAGCAGTTAAAAAGCTGTGTCTTCAGTTTGTCCTACTATTGTACAGCACTGTTGATTTTATCCTATCATAGCCACTTCAGTAATGAAATTTCGCAAAACACGATGTCGCCATTGGACTTTTTGTTTATCACAAACCTTCAAATGTGCTTTTCAATAGAGCTACTGTAAGGAACTAATTACTCGGAACGACTCATTTCGCTAGATTGCATGGCACTTATTGCTGACTCATTGTGTGGGGAAGCAATCGAGGCAAAAACTGATTGTATAACTTGGCTGCAACCTGCAATGATGCTTTTGATTCAGTCAAGAGACAAAATGGACACCACCTGACTAGCAGCAAAGAATGGTATCATCAAAAGTTAAAATGAACTGATAGATATTTATTATAAATATAGAGTGCTGTGATTAATAGATTTTTGCACTTACAGAGAAGGGGGAAAAAAATCGTCAGTGTTGCCAAATAAGCAAGATTATCAATGCCGCTCATCACTATTAACAGTTGAACTCCTGCTATTCACATTAGTTAAGGACTAAGACCTGCTATAAATTAATTTCACCCCCAACAAGTGTTTGCACTTGCATATCGATGCCACAAGATGGCAGCAACTACTTAATTCATGCACATAATCATACGCCTGTTACATGAATTAGCTTGAGCTAATTGATCGTCAATATAGTATTATAGTATATAGCCTAAATAACCTGCTAGCACTTGAAAGGTAATGACCAATCACAACTCATCTTGCAAATGTCAAATGAACAAACTCAGAAAACAGGTGACGCGTGATTGGTCGTTATCTGAGCCCTGACCAACTGCTATGTCATTTTCAGTCCACAACAAGTGACAAAATGGCCGCCCCCTGCGATGGACTTTTCATTTTGTATTTGTGTGTTTCGTTTCCTGTCCTCCAGGTGTTCTGGCACTGTGGACCCTAATCACCCACATCATGTACCTGCAGGACCACTGGCGGACCTGGCTGAAAGGACTCAAGTTGTTCTTTTTCATCGGCATATTCTTCTCTGTGCTCGCCGTCATTGCTTTTATCACCTTCCTGTCAATTGCCATCCGTAACGAGGAGTGTGAGTACGCAATTGTTGTTCATGTAGTGAAGGAGGATAGTGGAGTATGTAATGTGCCTCTCACCTGCAGCCCTGACGGACCCTCGCAGTCTCTACCTGTCTTGCGTTTGGAGCTTCATGAGCCTCAAGTGGTCCTCCCTTCTCGCTCTGTCGTCCCACCGTTACCGCAAAGAGTTCGCCGATATCAGTATCCTCAACGACTTCTGAAGGCCGTTAACACGCTTCCATCTTCTTATCCTGGTGGGCCGATGTGATGGATAGCTTTTTTTTAAGGAGTTACCCAGGGTATAGATCAACTTTAACTCCAGTTCACTTGTTCCTTTTTAAAAAATAAGGCTGTTGAGAATAAATTAAAACAATGTCATGTAATAAATATTATAAATTTAGGCAAGTGTAGGTCAGTGCTTCATATAGTTCCCATGCTGACCTTGATGACTGATCACTAATGTATAGACAGACATACAATTTTGACATAATACATCCAGTGTGTCTATCAACTGAGTCTCCTCAGCACGTTAACTGTAATTGCAGTTTCACGTGATGGCCAGTAGGGGGCCTTACCACTCCAGCAATACTTTTGATATGCTAACTTGCTGATATGTGTATTTGTGGAGGTCATTTTCGTGTTGTTTCATAATCAAATGATAAATGAGGTATGCCAAGACATTTTCTTTACATTTTCCCCAGATTTGTTTTATTATGTGGCTTAACCTATATGACATATAATGACATTGGACTATGACTGCTGTGTCATGTAAGAGCTGGGCATGTTTTTTTTGTTTTTTTAAATGATTTATTTCATAGGTTCCTTATTATATATAGCTAATATAAAATGAACATGATCGTTGCTGATAATTAGAGATTAGAGATTATTTTGCTCTTTTCACCATGTGAAAATGTACGTATGTGTTTGAAGGATGCATTAATAAAATGCTTTTTGTAAACAAGACCTCTGTGTGAAATCTGAAACACAAACAATAAAACACTTCCCCTTTTTACTCACAGGGAATATTTCACAGTTTCTGTTCCTGCAAAATATTTCACTGCTGTGTACTTTAGCAAAGGACTAAAATTTATTTTGGAAGGGGTAGAGGAGTCAGCTGTAAGCAAAGGTCACTTTTGGGTATTAGCAGCGGGATTTGCACCAATGAGACTGTTTGCCCAGCGGCCTGAAAAACATTTCTGAACAAAAACAACCCACAGCATCGCGGAAGCAACAATAAATGCAGGCCAATAACCTGCGCTTTGAAGTCAGCCAATTATGCCATCCATATTTTGATTGTGTCCCTCAAAGGGGAGCTGCCGGCAGCTTGCTGCTTTTTCCTTTGCAGCTACTTTTTTTTGTAGTTGATGTGAAAAAGATGCCTTCACTGTGTGACAATACGTATGTCCACTGTTTGTTTGTGATAAACATTCTTGATTCTTCACTATGTTTTTTTGTCCTAATTGCATTCAACTAGCGTGTCTGTCAGCTCCCACAGGCTGCTTGCATCTTGGTAATTGCAATGTTGTGGTCAAATCACCATAGTAACATTTTTAGCTGAGTCTTATAAACTTCGACATTAGGAAACTGAAAAACTACCCGTCTCAGTTTCCACTGAGTGAGATGGGGGTTTGGAACCAAATGAGCCCTATTAACTTTATATACTAGCCTGTAAAGTGTGTGCGTGTGTAGATGTCATGTAAAGAGGGGAGGGGTCTCATTTTATTCAATTATGGGACCCCTTTCTACACAAATCAGAGAAGGAAGTAGTCTCAAAGTATTAAATGCAGTCTGGCAGAGTGTGGTGAGACTGGGTGTTTATAGTTTAGACTTTCAAATATCTTAAATATCCTGTACATTAAAAAGCTGTTAAGGTACGGCTTTTTAACAACAGGCAAAAATATTGTTTTGCAGACCAAGTACACAGCTGCAGGATGTACTTAAGTACTGTACACGCACTTCCACATTCAAGACAGGAGAACGGTCCATACACTACACAGCAGGGGTCCTCCGAGGACCATGGTACATTGATCGCATGGAATTATATACGATATATGAGATTAAAATACAAATTATGAGCATCTGTGTTTTTTTTTATATAATTTTCTCTGAGGTTGTATTTGTTTATATAATTGGATATACTGTACAGCCCATGTGATGAAGTTTCTAAAAACAAAAGAACAATTGTAAAAAGCACCAAAACATGAAACCCTCCAGTGCTCATAATTGCCATGTCCTCGAAAGACTTGAAATGGTAGGAAAAAGGTTTCACAGTGTTGCATTAGATGAATGAAACACATCAATCAAGTTCCCTCCCAAGTCTAGTACGTCTTAACTTAACTGGGATTCAGAAGTTGATGCTACGAGTGAAAGGTTCGCTTATTATGTGATCATTGAAAGCAAAAAATCCAAAAACCCAAAACAAAAATAAAGGAAGAAGACAGATTTAAAAAAAAAAAAAAAAAAAAAAAAAAGAATGAAAAAAAGAGGAAGAAAGAAAGAAAAGCTCACATCTTGAACTGTTAGAGAACCAGATGGCCTCTTTGACATAAAGAAACTGCTTTGGCATTTTAAGACAGTGGTCCCGGAATGATTTCCGAGGAACTTCCGGAGATTGAGGTGGAGAGCCAGCAGATAGGGGCCTCAAATTTACTGTATGTTTGCAGATCTTTGTGTCGCTTATGACCAGTGATGGGAAGTAATTGGGAAGTAACCAAGTACAACTACTTTGTTACTGTACTTGAGCAGATTTTTACCATTGCATAAAAGCCTAATCACATGCTTTGTAGTTATGCTGTTCTTTGAAAGTTAACAACCTTGAGAATCACTCCTTTATCTAATGTAAAAACTCACATATGGGTAAGTTGTATCTTTACATTTTTTGTTAGTCAGCCCACAACATAAGCAAAGCATGGGAAAATGTTTTGTTAGCATAAAAGGCTAAGCTAATGCTAGCTAGTTATAGTTTTTTCGGACGTGCAGTATTAAAGTTAACAACTTTTATCACTCCTTTATCTAATCTGAAAACTCACATTATGGGTAAGAGATGTATTTTTATATTTTTTTGTTAGTCAGTCCACAACATTAGCAAAGCATGGGAACATGTTTTGATAGCATAAAGGCCTAAGCTAATGCGAGCTAGTTATAGTTTTTTAGTACGAGCAGTATGAAAGGTAACTTTTATCAGTTCTTTATCTAATCTGAAAACTCACATACCAGTAAGGTGTATTTTATTTTATTTTTTAGATTTCTTTTTATTTGTTAGTCAGTTCACAACATTACTAAGATATGGCAACAAATTGCTTTTAAAAGTATGAGCTAGCGCCAGCTAGTTATATTTTCTAAGTATGAGCACTAAAAAGATAAATCTTTTGTGTGCTGAGAAGTTTTCACTTTTTAAGTTATCAAAATGTGTATTGTACATAACTGGCATTAAAAATGATTTTGTATTTATGTAATCTGTCCCATGTAGCTGGGACTCGGCCCTCTTTGTCATCGTCTCTACTGCGTCTGAATGCTTTGCCTTTGGGACCATGGCGCGCTTGCATCTGAAACATTTTAGGGAGACACATATTTGCCGTTTGCAGCGAATACAAAGGGATCTGCCATGACAGGGTGCGTTTGATGTGGCTTCACAGGGGGAACCAGAACCAGAGCGAGGGATTCGAAAAGCCATGAAGAAATGTTAGCGCTATGTAACTTTGGTAAGATCACCTAATCTAATGGAAGTAGGGATTGATTCGATGTGAAGGCGAACTCCTTTGAAGCGGGGCCGCCGAGCTCTGTTGACGTTCCTAATGCAATGGCTCTGTTGTAGAAACGCGGCATTCCTCTGCAGCTCGCACACAAGACGCTGTTTGACTGTACGTCTGAGTCAGGGAGGATGCGTGACAGTGTCAGATCCTGCAGATCCCAAGTGGACGTTGATTCCCTTCACTTGTATTTGAAGTGTGAGATTACAGATATTGCTCACGTGGAGTTGGGGTCTGGGGTTCCCAACAAAGGTTTTTCATCACCCCATGAAAGCAAGATATCGAGATAGAAGATCATCCCATATTTTTTATTTGTTAAAAAAGGAAGTTAAAAAGTGAATCATGTGTAAGATCTTTTCTCTTTGAGGCTGCAGAATTGGGTTTATGTGAATCATGGCATCAATCAAAACATGGGAACATTTGGAGCGTGGAGATTATGTTTTTGTGGCTGTAGTCAGCGATGAGGTCACCAAGGGCCTCAGTACAGTGTAATCTCAAAATTTGAAGAGCCCTGAGGTCACACACTTAAAAAAAAAAAAAAGTCTAAAGTTGAAAGAAATTGAGCTTTGTCTTCACGTTTTATGGTCATCATAACGTGCAAGAATTAAGCACAGTAACTCCTCTTTTGCTTTTACGTTGGCTTGTTTGTGTGTTTATTTGTGTGATTTTTTTGTGCACCACTGATTGTACATTTTGAAAAAACAAAATTTCAATTAGTATCCTCCTCTAAAATGGAAAGGAAAGGTGAAAAGTCAGTTTTGTATGTCATATTTCACACAGAAAGTAACTCAATGTGCTTCACATTTCGCTGACATCTGGCCAAAACCTCCTAAGTCACAATTTGGCTTTTTTTTTCTTTTCTTTAATCTATATTGATGGTCAGCCTACACGTGTGGGTGTTATTTTAACAAATTGTTGACTAATCTAAAGTGTTGAGAATGGCTTGCTTTCTTTGATGATGTAATGTTAATTGTTGAACAAACATGACGTTTTTGGGGTCTCCTGAAGGCTTCGGCGCGACGCCAACGATTTACAGAACACCATTTCAAGGCAAAATACAGCAACTAAAGGCAAAATAATGACATTTAAAAAAAAGATTAATTTAAATAATTAAGAAGAAAAGTAGCAAAATAAAAAGTAATTTACTAAAATTGCTAAAGAATGTACTGTACAGGGCCAAAGCATGATTTTGGATAAAATAATTATAAAAAGACCTTTGTCATAGGTATGGGGGGGAGGGGGAGGGGGGCGTTTTAAAGTATTTACAGTACATCTAGGGCTAAGTTTAGTTCTGTTGGCAGTTTATTCAATTTGCATGCAGCATAACAGCTAAATGCTGATGCACCATGTTTGTTTGAATTCTGTGCCTTACTGGGTTTAAAATGTACATTTTGTTTATGTATTATTTATTTTTTTAATGGCAAGTGAGATATAGGGTGGCCATAAAGGTTTAAAAAGAAAACATTTTTTTGTGTCGAACATGAACTTCAAGCCAGTTAATTACTAATTTCTCATATGTTTCAACTGTCATGTTGACGATGTTAGCAAAACGAGTAGTGAGCATACATGAAAAATCAGTTTTGTTTTTCATTCATTATTTCAAATGAATGAAAAAAAAAGTACACAGGCCTGGACGTTTTCACTGTTTTACATCAGGCATCATGAACTTACATTACACCTGTTATGCAATGTGACATATTATTTTCAAGATTTTTCTAAAGCAACAATGTAGAGACCTGAAAACGCACACAGAGGCCATATGGTCACCGTGTCTGCTGACTCATTGCAAGCTTTTGAACAGAAATTGAACAGACTGCAATGAATTTCAGCTGCTGACTCAGCGGTGAGAATGACTTTCGTATGCTGACATGCTATAAATAGTCGTGCTTCACGCCTGATGTGCAAAAACATTTTTGTTTTGCACCTTTGTCCTCTTTGTATGTCAACATGAGCAACTAAGATGTCGATACAAATTCTGATGTTCATTTATCTCTCGTTTCAACCCACAATGACTAATTTTCAAGAATTCGGGTCACTTGAAGGTTCCTATCAACACTCGGAGCTCGTATGTGTTTCACATTAGCACATGCACACAAAGACCATATGACCTCGTGGTTACACATGTGGACATGATGCAGCATGTCCACGCAACCTTCTTCCTGGTCACGCTCTCTTTGATAGCCACGTAAACAGAATCATTTTCCATCCTTGTTTAATTAGGCTTTTATTATTGATCATTGGACATTTCCATTCAATTGTCAATTCAAATTTTTATTTCACTCTTTAAAAGAAAAAGAAAGGAAAGGAAGGAAAAAAGTAAAACTTGTGATATCTGTCCTTGGTCAACACACACACAAAAAAAGATCAACACAAAACGACTGACAAAATGTAACAATTCTACAAAATAATTCAACAGCATGTAGTTGTGCTGTACATATTTTTTTCCAGTAACTGTGCTTTTATATTTAAAAAAAAAAATACAAATAGACTGAGATGATTTTGTTATACACTCCAGATTTTCCAAAAACTGACACATTGAGCTCAAATACATCTTTGTTTTTATTTTGTTCTATAAGTAGTTTTGGAAAAAATATCTTCCTGTTAATTTGTACTCACTTTCCCTTTTTTTTTTTTTTTTTTTTTTTTTTTATTTGAATTGCATGTTAAGTTGTAAAATTTCATGATGGGCGTTATACATTATTTTGAGGCGGTTGAACTCCATCAATTCATTAAAGTTGAACTATTTTAGCTGTATAAATATTGGATTAGTGTGGTCTCTGTATCCACATCCGAAAACGACACAAATAGCACGTTTCTGTCGAAGAAAGATGGGTTGATGTAGGTTTTGCCAGCACAACCCCACACTACAATGCAATAGGTCTGGTATGGAACAATCCAATAAATAAATAAATTAATTAATTAATAATAATAATAATAATAATAATAATAATAATAATAATAATAATAATAATAATAATAATAATAATTAATAATACTTGCAATTGGCTGGCCACCAGTCAAGGGTGTCCCCCGCCTACTGCCCAGAGCCAGCTGAGATAGGCTCCAGCACCCCCGTGACCCTTGTGAGGAATAAGCGGTCAAGAAAATGGATGGATGGATGGATAATAATAATAATAATAATAATAATAATAAGAAGAAGAATGCATCAGATGTATTTCGTTTTAGAATAAAAATAATATTTTTAAAAAGTTATTTTATTTGTAGTGTATGTGGCGGCAAGATGGATGATTGGTTAGCCCTTTTTGCTATTTTTTTTGGGTTAAAATTGTATTTTTTTTTCCCCACAATGCATTTCAATAGCCGTCAATTATATGCGGGTCTCTCGCCCTGGGTGCTATCCCGTCCACTGTTTTACATTTTTTAAGTGCCCAATCAGGAAAACACAGCCGTTGCTTGGATGTTATCCATCCCTGTGCTAGACGGCATCTTATCTGGATTTTTGCTTTGACATACGGCGATCCATTCTTTGCATTACTTTAGGTGTAACGATACATGATGATCAGCGGTGACTTTCGCAACTTTACTTCCAAGTGAAACTTGCAGCTAAAACTTGCCCACAATGGATTTCCACTTGTCACCATCATGCAGTCTAAAAATGTCCAAAAGTGTGTCATGGATTCGACCCCAGCCCGGCCCGACGCAGCATGCCGCGGTTCTGTCTCAGCTGTGAGCTCCAGCGGGACGGACCCCTGAACTTAAACAGTGTAATCAGAGCCGGGGCAGGATATTAGCTAAATTACACATGAAAGCTGGGATATTTGAAGGAAGCCTGTGCACTAAATATTATGATAAATTATAGCCTAATGCAAGAAGATAAGGCGCAGCTACAGAAGAATAATATAGGCAGGCAGGCAGCAGGGGAGCAGGCTGTTTTTTGAAGAGATGCTGCGACTCTATACATGAGAATAACGTCGACAAACATTTGTGAAAGCAATCTCACCTCAGGGTCCACTTGGTGGCTGCCTTGGAGCTTGTGATCTTATCGCATGATTCTCAACAGATGGAGCGTTGCTGATGTTTTTCACTCAATTGTCACTGTTAGACTATACAACAGTTGAATTTTATTTTTTTAATTTCTTGAAAACAATGATGCATACCAATACATCCTAATAGGTAAACATTACTTAAATATGTAAAATTCATCCCCAGCCCTTGTTACCGGACTACTGGTCAATTAATTTATCGTTGTTTGATGGCTCTCTGCATCATTTGCACAGCTGTCATTTGGTTGGTACTACAGCACAAATAAATGGTACACTTACATTCCATAAAGTCACTCTAAGTCCTTGTGGGTTTTACATACTTGGCCAATTAAGATGCTTTTGCTATTGATTGTGACTTTGTCGAAGTGTTCTTGAGCAAGACGCTGAACCAAAGTTGGACCTGATGCTGTGTCATCAGTAAGTACCGGTAAATGAAAAGGCAAAAGGCAGTGTTGAAGCTAACCATTTTTTGCTAATGAATATTTAGGAATCTTCAATCGATACCACTCTTTTACAGACCGATATGAGTATGAGTACTGAACTCTTGCATATTCACTGATACCGATACCAAATACCGATACCACTATGACTTTTCATACATAAACCCCGCCCCCCAAATACAATAATAGATAATTTTACAGAAAGACCTTAGAATTGTAAACAATTAACAACAAATTTCTATTCTTCTAACTTCTAATTTCTAGTTCCTGATCGTAAAATGGCCATAAAGGCCCTCGTGAGTAACGATACCTGGTACTTGGTAGCAGTACTCACCCATCCCTATTAATTTTGAGTAATGATTATTAAGCAAACTTTATTCACTTGTGTTAATGAAGCAATAAATATCTAAGTTGTTATGAGGGCAAATAACATATCCATTTAATATATAAGTTGTATGAGTTTCTGTACATTTAAATGAATCACTGTAAATGGCTTCCTCAAGCCGCTTGAGTTGAACTAACTCAGCATCTTTTAAAGTGCAGAAAAATGACATTCTGAGACTTTCGTTGATCCAACTTCAGCTTTAGGTGAGTATTTATTTATACTTTTAATTTTAATTTCTACTTTGTATTGTTAATGGAAGTTGTCATGTGTAGTGGTAATTGGAGCTGGTTGTTCCCAATTCAAGTGGACTGTAACATGTAAATAGGGGTTGAGTAGACTTAATACCCTTGCACCGACATTATTATTATTATTATTTTTTTACAAGTTTGAAGTTTACTCATTACTAAGCGCTTGTTTTTTTAAATCTTGTGTTCCAACCTGACATTTCACAGTAAATTCTGGAGAGTAAATTTTACTCTCTATAGAGTCTATTTGGTCCCACTCAGAGTAATTTTTACTCTAATTATTTTTAGTGTGTACGAGAGGATTTGCTTATCCTCTGAAAAAAAAACTATTAAAGATTTTTCACTCAGAAATTCAAAGTACATTTTGTAAGGGGAGATTTTGTCAAAATTTACTAGTGTGTTTACTAAGAAAAGAATAAACGAGGGATGAGGAACAAACTCGCGACTTTCAGCTTGGGAGACCACTCTACCACCTGAGCTATGCCACACTGTTTGCTTATATCTAAAATCTTGGAGTTACCAAGATTCCAGCTGACACGAGCAATATACTAACACATTAGGAGCTACATAGCTCAGGGAGTAGATTGGTTGTCGCCCAACCTGAAGTTGTGGGTTTCTTCCTCAACTCTTGAGTTTATTTTTTGTTTTTGTCTTTTAACTCTCTTCCAGGTGTAAATATCACGCTGTTAAGAGTAAAATGTACTCTATGAGAATTTACTGTGCAAGACTTCGGACCCGGATTATAACAAACACTCTGTGGAGTAGCAAAATGTCCAGCCAACAACAGTCTTCGTATTTTTTTGCATATTTCAGTTTGATAACCATGACTGAGCAGTATGCTAATCTTCTTACAACTTTTTGTTTTTGCACCTTTTAAACGAAAATTGATTTGATAAATCTTTGTCTTCAGCCACACTCAGCATTGACTCAACCTGTTTATCACCCACACCTCCCGTCCTCATTATTAGTTTGCAACAACCCCCCCCCGCCATCCCCCACTTACACTGCACCCTCAGCCTCCCCCACCCGCCATCCTCCTCCCCAGCCACTCTAAGTGGATACCCCACAGGAAGGGCTTCTCCAGGGGGGAAATGGGTACCAGATGTGTGCCTTTGTGCCACTATAGGCTCCTCAGGAGGGATGGAGCCATGGAAGGATGGGTGTGTGGCTGCGAAGGGGTGCGGGGGGGGAGGAGGGCGCGTGTGTGCGCAAACATCAATAACAGCAGCCGAGAGGGCGAAGACTCCCAGCGTGAAGTCAAGGGGGGAGCTTTAGTATCGGTTCCTTTTGGTTGAGGCTGTATGGATTTCTAAACACATCACTTAGGATTGGTCACAGTGTTGCACACCTTCTCTCCGCAATCTCCGACCTTTCGCCATATGATGGTAATTGAATTGACTGCATTATGAACGTAAAGAAAACTGCTTTTCTCTTTTATTTCCCCGGAGTTCTTCAAACGCTTCACCACGGCCGTATTTCATTTCAGAGTCAACCATATGGTGGAGAGCCCAACAGACAATACATATCTCGGCCTTCTTTGATACCTAAGCCCCCCCTGTGTGCATGTGGAAGCCTATATATACACTGATATATATCAATATACCTGTGATCTATTCTCAGCCACAGAAAGGGTTAATTATGACCACTGTGGAAATAAAACAAAGACAAAAGCAGGGCCCAAGTGTTTAGTGAAACATTATGTCAAGGCTCTGACAAGAAAATGAAATGTGCAACATCAATCAGCCGATGAGGACTGAGATCAAACGGGCCTCCACACTCCTGCATCTGGTTCTGTTTGGACAGCCCCCCCCGCCTTTCTTTCCCCATTTTCTCCTTCTCCTCCCGCAAATCTGCGACATTCCTGCTTGGCCCCCTCGCTTTGTTCACTCATGTTTTCCATCACGGTGGCACGACGCCACGCTTTTGCCTTTTGCTAAAAAGGTAAGCGGCGGCAACAATGGCTTTCCGGTCCCGCCACTGTCTCCAGCAGGGCTCCCAATAAAGCCGAATCTAAAAGCAGTTAATCCAAGAGTGGACCAGGCCTGTTTTGTAGCATGTAGCCTCATATAGTTGACTGTCGCTCTGTTTTTGGAGGCCGTGCGAGTTTCAAGTTGATTAAACCCAAATGGGGGCGAGCTTCTTTCCGTTGAATGAAATGTAAACCGGCGCAATCATGGGGCTCATCAAAGATCCTCACACACAATCACACCCGCACTATCGAGGTCCACTTTGAACCCCTTCTGCTCAGATGTCTCTGAGGTCACGTCGGCTTACTTCAACTCAGTTCGGGAAACATGCAAGTGGATGGTGAAGGTGTTGAAATCTCAACGTGCAGTCATTCCATGTTAGTCACTCCGGTTATGACGCAGGAACGTTTAATTGTCATGTAGGGTTGCAAAATTTCTGGGAATTTTCAAATAGGAGTTGATGGGAATTAATCGGAATTTATGGGAATGATTGCAAGTATAGTGTTTCCTCGCTTCAGTCTATCATGGGGTTTTCGTTTGTGACTATAACTTCACGTTTTGCGGGTTTTCTTACTATTTTTCTGTGTGTTGATTTTTTGGAGGGAAAATGTGCTTTACAAAAACCAAGAGCATGTACATTAAAGCGTTTTGCCCTCAAAAAAAGTTCCCAAATTCCATGGGTGTGTTGGGGAATACATTCACTTCTTCACTTAGACCGGCCAGAGGTGCCCTGCGTCACACAGTAAATAGTTGAAGCACCAGACGCTGATTATATAGTCTGTATTCAGAAATTAACGTGAGCCTCTGGCAGCACACGAGGATGACAAAATGTAAACGTTAAAGTTTTTCTTCTTTAGTTTAAAAGCTAGTTGTCATGACTTCTTCTTCTTCTTCTTCTTCTTCTTCTTCTTCTTCTTCTTCTTCTTCTTCTTCTTCTTCTTCTTCTTCTTCTTCTTCTTCTTCTTCTCCTCTTTCTCCTCTTTCTCCTCGTAGAAAAGTCAAACAAAATGTTGGAGTCTAAAACAGCGCTGGCAGCAAATCTCAGGAAGCATGTACACAAGTAAGAGCTTTTTTAGTGGCTTTTTTCTGTTCTAGTTGTCCAATATAATTAATTAAATACACAAATGAATTTTTAATTGAACATCAGTTTCTTATAAATTCCATTCCATCCTCAAGATGACATGTATACACAGTGTATTTGCTCCTTAATTCATGTTCTATCTCCATTATGTATCTGACGGGCATCTTCAAATAATACTTTTGTTATTAAGTGGTTAACTTCTCCTTACACATTCCAGAATGTTTTCAGCCATTCATCAATTTCTCCCCAACTCTGTATCCTTATGACAATGATGGGAAACGGTTGAGGCCTCAAAGCTTTCCATCCATCCATCCATCCATCCATCCATCCATCCATCCATCCATCCATCCATCCATCCATCCATCCATCCATCCATCCATCCATCCATCCATCCATCTAGCCTATCCCAAAACTGGAGCTGAGATTCAAAAACCCAGAGCCATTTGACTGCAAGGCAGATTTGGTTAGCAAATGTTCCACCCTTCCACCATTACACAACATGTTGTCACAGAATGAAGCGGCACTTTGCGTGACCGCCGCCAGTTTGTTAAAAAAAAGTGTCTGCGGATCCACATATTTTTGTTTCTCAAAAGGAGGAAGAGAAACATGTGTTGACTTGAGCCCGAGGACATGGATAGCACAATTAGGTGCTCTCTCACCTCTGCAGTCTCAGGTCATTGGGCCATGGCGGGGTCAAAGGTTGTTCTGTCACTGAGCAGCACAGCTGAGGCGTTGGGTCATCAGTGAAACAAGCACTGCTCAGGTGTTGGAGGTTTTATGGTTCAGCATCTCCAGAGAGGGAATCCTAATGCCAAAAAAGACTTCGGGGAAACTGATTTCTTATTTGCAGGGCGTCATGGTCTGTCATTGTGATATAGCACCAAAAAATTGATCATAACACGCAATGTCTTGTAAATCATGAGTCAGTTTTGCAGTATAGCCAAGGAAATTTAGTTTCAAAACATCATGAGATTCTGACTTGAGTTGCGTTTTTTCCGACTGTTTCTCAAATTCTCAAGAATGTGAGTTTTTCTTGATCCCAAATGTTGGCTTGAAAGTCTTCCCTTCAGTTGACTTTTTGTGTGATCGTGAATGAGACGAGAGCATGCATGTGGACCCAATCTGGAAACCATAAAGCCTCCGTCATCGCTGCAGCATTAAGTCGGGAGTTCTGATTGGCCGAGAGGACCACTTACCCCCATCCACTCGCTGCCCGCCCAGCCGACGCGAACTTCCTGTTTCCCTGCCCTGACCCATCCCCTGGAAGTGTGTTGAGCCAATGAAATGTGCCCGCAGGCCCCAAGTCAGCATTTGGTTATAAAAAGGGCGACGGCAGGGTGGCCTGTCAGATGGTTTGTTGTCGTTCTGTCTGCCAGGTTGCGAAGGGAATGCAAGAGTTGAACAAGCGGGAATTCAAGAACGGCCACCGATGGAGAATCGCTCGTAGGACAAGAAGAAGTTGATTTTGTTTTTTTACAGTTGTCCAAAAGAGAGAAGACAGAGGTTTTTGGAAGGTGGAAGATGAGAGAAGAGGTGTCCTGCACGAACTCCCCTGAAGGAGGTCTGGGGGCCAGCGAAGAAGAACTGGAAAGGGGCTCCAAGAAGAGTCAGCAGTCAGGCCACCGAAAGCGATCGCCTCATCCCAAGAAAGAAAATCTGGCTCAGACGGAGGACAGCGCCGCCGGCAGTCCCACCGGTCTCCTGCCATCCGGGCCCAAGAGGGTGAAAAAGAGCCCCTCGGCCGTTGTGAGCCTGGCCCCGGCCTCGCTGGGCCCGCGACCCGACCAGCCCTTCGAGGACCTCCACTCCCAGCGGGTGATCGCCAACGTGCGGGAGCGCCAGCGCACCCAGTCCCTCAACGACGCCTTCGCCTCGCTGCGCAAGATCATCCCCACGCTGCCTTCGGACAAGCTGAGCAAGATCCAGATCCTGAAACTGGCGTCGCGCTACATCGACTTCCTCTACCAGGTGTTGCAGAGCGACGAGATGGACGCTAAGCTGGCCAGTTGCAACTACCTGGCCCACGAGAGGCTGAGCTACGCCTTCTCCGTCTGGAGGATGGAGGGCGCCTGGGCCATGTCCGCCAGCCACTAGGATCCCCTCACTCCCGTTTTTAGCTTCTCCCTCTCTCTCTCTCTCTCTGTCTCTCTCTCTTGTAAATTTCTTATTTAAATCTTCCTGTCTGACCTCACGTCCTCCATCAATCTGACCCTTTTCACCTTTCCAATCACCGTTGCTTCTACTGCTCCCCTCCTGTTCGTCCCACAGTTTAGGAAGACGCTCCTTTGCTAACCCTCAGGTATAAACACACACACGCAAACGAATCCTCTATGACATCAGTGTACAGGCCCGCATGTTTACGTCTACTTTGTAAACAGCACACAACCGCTTTGGTACGCCAAATTAGTCTTTGAGCTGAACAAATAAATAACGAGGCAGGAAGGAAACGTTTTTTTATTTACGCGTGTTCTGTTTGGGTGAAGCAATCAGTCGCACACATGCGTTTACGTATGCTTGTGTGGTTAGTTTAAGCCTTCAAAGGGGAGACTTTGTATTTACAATCAGAAATCAACTAAAATGTTAGTTTTAGTTTGTCTTCATCAGTCATTAAAAAATCAAAACAATAGTGAGAAATTTGTTACATTTTAGCAAAATGTCATTTGTGGCTTGGTGAATTAAAATAAGCATCTAAAACACGTGGCTTTTCTTTAATCTTTGATTTCAAAAACTACTAAAGGCACACAATTGAAATCAGTATTTTGAACACCATTTTATTTCTCAATATTGATAAGGAAACTATGAAACAAAAGCATAACATCTGGGTCTTTTTTTTTTGTCTGTTTAAATGTATACATTTTTTTGTGATTTGCACCCAAAACTAACTGAAAGTAACTGCTAGAATGGATTAAAACATTGGACCAAAATTAAGGAATTCACAAAAAAAGAAAAAGCACTTTATTATTATTCCATTAACTGCAGATCATCTTCAAATCGCTTGCTTGTCATACAGTTAAAGCACGCGAATGTAAGAGTTCTGCATGCCCCTTTGCCCCTCGCGGGGGATTCAGCATGTCCCATGTTGCGTGTTGTATGTTGTATCCAGTGTCGTGCAATCAGGCGGCGGCGCTCAGGGCCCAGACAAGCAGGAACCTTTAGATTGGAAACACTTGTGAGCTATTTGGAAGGTGTGTGGACTCGGGTGAGGGTCATGCGTGCATGTGCGCTTGTGTGTGTTTGTTGTCAGCTTGCATTAGCAGCGAGAGTGCAGCAACGAGTGTGTGCGGAATTTGTAAACACAGATTGCCTTGTGTATAACGGTGATCAGCAATGTCAATGAAAACACACAAACGTTGATGGATTTGACTGAAGCAAAAAAAAAAAAAAAAAAGCACATGCTTTGAAGCATCAACATGAGAAAAACGCATACTAGCAGACAGTTAGCGCACATGACGATGTCCAGACACAAACGAGCAACCATGTGCTCACTGCAGGTGTTCCCTCACTTATTACCAAATCTCGACGGGCCTCGGCGGCGCGAGAGGAAAGCCGAGGCCGAGCGTCCTTGAACGCAACGCGGTAGTCATTACGATCCACTTTGCCGGCTCTGCTTGCTATCATCCGCTCGGCCTTCACAGACCACCTCGCGACATCGTGGGCCGCAACGGGCCAAATCGTCTCGTCTTGACCTCAGGGCCCACGCGATGGAGCAGATGTGGCTCCAAGCTTATGTTGATCTGACTTGATAAATTGAAGAGAAAATATGCTGGATTCTGAAAGTTTACATTGCAAATGATTGCCTTATGAAGTCTTTAGAAGTTATTAATCTACATCAACACCATCAACGATTGTAGTTTCTTGATTTGACCAGTAGAATCTTTTATCATTTATGACCAAATCTAAAAATGTAGCTAATGTGATCTTAGTCAACCTTACATCGCAAGGATCCATATCTTCAACTGGTTGAGTTCAAATGGACACAACGTGCCCCCTTATAAGGCAGTTGAAGCATGTGATGACTCCCAGCCAATCAGTGCAAAACGAATGCTAATGATGGAAAATGGGGGGAAATATATGACCCGAAAGCAGGGGTCAACGACCTTTTTGAAACTGAGCTCGTTCTTGTTTAGATTAATGCCAAGGGCTACCAGTTTCATACACACGTCTAAAAAAAAACCAGAAGAAGATATATTTAATGATAATTAATTAGACCTATATTTATCAATGTGAAGAAACTGATCATGCGAATTATCATTCAAATGATTACTCACAATAATAATCAACAATAATTTCACAGATAAATATCAACATGCTTAACAATTTATCAATTTATTTATATTTATTTATAATTTATGAGTGTCTAGGAAATCAGAATTGCTCATCTCCGGTGAGCTATATTTAGAACAGGCACCATGTTGGTGACCTCTGCACTCATGGACCACTATGAATATGATGCTAATGATTTAAAAAAAAAAAAAAGTAATGTAATTCATTACAATAATTTTCTGTGATTAATATTGTGTTTCCTAATTTTTCCAATGAGTGAAGTACTACAAAGTTAATAATGCAGCACAAATCATAAATATTGTTGCATTATATTATTTATTTATCAATGTTTTTAGATTGTTTGAATGTTTGAACTGTACACTTGCTTGCAAGAAAAACAGTAAAGCCACAAATTTCATTGTTTTGTTAAGTTTTGGTTTGACAACTTGAGTATGATTTATATTATCCTTGAAGTTAATTGTTTAAAATGAATTTGCATCAAAAACTTCTCACATTTAATTTTTGTCGTCAAAATCTGTATTTACTGAACTATTTTGTTTTGTTGTTTTAAAGTGCGCCAAATTTCTAGGACATCTTTGTCACTCGTCAAAGTAAAGACAACATGGATTCATCCTGATGAGCAAAATGATAGCCTGCATTTTGACGCTGAGTGTGCCTCACTATAATTAAACCGAACTCGGCAGTTTATGGTACACTCACGCACACACATAAGGGCCAGAGCCAGAGGAGATAGAAGCGAAGAGCATTTTGATGATAGTTTATACAGAACGAGGACGATTGTTTTTTTTCCTTCACAAACATCTCATTTTCCAAGTGTCACACTGTGCATGTTGTGTGTGCGGGAGTGCGCACGTGTGTAATGTACAGTTTGGCCCGAGCTGTTGGACGCTCTTCAGTTCATCATAAATCTCTGGTTGCTCCTTTGGGCTGATCTGAGAGCAGCTGTGGCTCATTTTTAAAAGCTTCATGCGCAACTTGCGGTTTCTGATACTGCCCTTTATTTTTAGACACACACTCAAAATGGTAAATTTGTGTGTTGACTACACACATGCCGCTATCCAGAAGTGTCGTGTGTGTTTTGTTGTGTGCATGCAGCTGTAGGGATGGTGACGCATGTCCGCTTGTTTGACACGTTGGCACGCAAACGCCACGTCAGTGAAGACGTATTATTGTTTGTCACATCAGGGTCTCTATCTGTCTATCTTTCTATCTATCTATCTATCTATCTATCTATCTATCTATCTATCTATCTATCTATCTATCTATCTATCTATCTATCTATCTATCTATCTATCTATCTATCTATCTATCTATCTATCTTTCTGGCTAGCTAGCTAGCTAGCTAGCTACATAGCTACTATTCAGCTATCTATCTGTAAGGTCAGTTGGTCTGTTGACTTGTCTCTCTAATGATTAAATACAAAAAGTAGCTTCACTTAAGTTCACATGTACTCTGCTGAAATAATGTTTGGTATTATTCATAATTTGTCTTCTATTATCTCAATTATTATTATTATTTAAGAACAATGTCCATCAGTGTGAAATTGACATTTTTTGAAATTGTTTGAAAAATTATCACTATGTGCCAAGACACATAGTGATAACCCTATTTAAGAATGAATAAATGGCTTAAATAAAATATGAATTTAAGCAAGTTGATAAAATTTCAAGTGTTTATTTCCAGTGATTAATTGTATCAGTATTAAACCTTTCTGACAAAGTGTATAAAAATTAATAATAAGTTGCTAAAATCTGTTATAAAAACATGAATTTAAAAGTAAAATAAAAATACAAATTGAAAACCAAAAATATTTCCTCTCCCATGTGCATGTCCCTTGCTTTACAAAATGATACCTGTCAAAAAAGGAATTAGGACAAAAGTCTTGTTGTGGGTTGTTGAAGATGTTATTTAGGAAGAAGTGGAAACGTCTCGATTAAGTGTGTAAAAGTGCAGCACACAAAGTGCAAATAAATTACGTGTTCAATATGTTGACATCACCGAGTATGTTGAGCCGTCTCTCTATTTCTCTGCAGAAAGCCAACAAGTGGAAAATTCTGTCTGACAACGATGCAATGTTCCCGCTTCAACCGTCATCCTAACTTTCTTTTGGGGTCAATTTTTCCCCCTCCATTGGAGCTGTGCTTGACATGTGACACTGAGACGTACTTCTCCAACTTGACTCTGAACTGAGGAGACGTGACAGTCCAGAAGTGGATGCTTTTCCAAATGATGGTTTCAGCCACAAACAGCTGGCCTGCAGTGACAATCAAACAAGATGGCTGCCCGTAAGCGCTTCTGACGCGGGCACGGCTGATGAATGTTTACAGCTAAAATGCTAATAAGCTAATTACTTTGGCTCTCAAGGGCCTCGCTCACGGGAAGAGTCAAATCTGATTTGGCTCCTCAGTCATTGGACCACTTTTCGCATCTGATTTTCCTTTGTAAATACTATGAACTGCTTCCAACTTTTACACATGCAGAAGCATTTCTTCTTCTGTAGATGCTGTGCTGCGTTATACTGTAATGCAAGAACATATGAGTGATGTATTTCTGGCATTTCTTGAGGCAAACGTGTTGTAAAATGTGTGTTGATCAGGAATCACTGCGAAAGTGCAGAAGTTGCTCTTCAATTTGTGGAGTTTTGCATCTGCGAGTGATAATCTTTGTTGTCTCAGCTCCTGTGGCCAATAAACCTTTTTTTGTAGAGACTGCTGCATCTGTTGGTGTATATCGTCTTTCGGGGAAAATAAGTTCTAATTTTGTTTACATTTATCTTTTTAAAAGTCATTAACCTAGCCAGCTAAAATTGAATACTTGTTTATGTAACACTATTTGTAATGGATAGCAAAGTATGGTGGTTAGTCTCACTGAGAGGTTCTGGGTTTGAATTCTGAATTAATTAAAATACATTTTTTTTGGAAGATTTAATTTTACTAAAACTTTTTTTGGGATTGCTGAATACTGTGTATACAGATGACGGATGTTGAGGTGCTAAAATAAATCAAAGGTGAATGTATTATCCAAAATACTAATTATCACATTCACCTCACAAAATGTTTATTTTAGAACTTTTTTTTCTTTTTTTTTTTAATGATTGCTGCATAATTATATGAATAGATGTAAATAACAGATATCGTCAAACGGAGATCTTCTTCTTGACCCCTGATTAGTGCAAAGGACCACCAGTTTGACCAAAAGTTTTGACATAAAGTTTCTAAGTTTTTAAAATGGTAAATGATTAAGAATACCTAATATTAATATATGTGCAGACACTTATAATGTTAATGATTATCAATAATTATGATTAAACAATGCACAAAACAGGTATGTATAGCTTTATTTCTATCAATCTCTGCAATTGATTGTTTCTAGAACATTCCAAGGAAATTCCAATGTCACATCACTGTTGAGTTATTTCTATTTTTAGGCTACTTATGTGGTCCTCGGGGACCACCTGGTGCTTGCGGGCACCACACTGGCGACTACTGTAAATTAAATTAATATATCTTATTTATTACTATATATAAATTATCATATTGATTAATATTTTTAATTCATTTTGTTATTAATTAAAATACAATTAAAAAGTGGTTCTTTGAAAGGATTTAGCAGAGATCAAGGACACAAAAAGACACAATTTTTTAAAATGAATATAATTCTTTTTTCAACAGTTAAAGATGAAAAATGAGACAATCAAAAAGGCATCATGGCAACGTGTCTTTCACGTAGCTTGGTCAGATATTTCATTTCAACATTTGGTCTCTTTAAGTAAGCACATGGGGGAGTTTTTTTTTTTTTTCTTTTCGTCATGTACAAAAATAAGCTTTCATTAAGACAACAGGTGAGTAAGATATGTCAGATGCAAAGTACAAGGTCAACATCATTGATCGGCCAGCTCGCCGTTGTTTGTTTTCACATTAGTGATGGCTTGACAGCTTTCTTGGCTGCATTGAACTACCAGATATTATAATAAAGGGCAAACGCAAGGTATAAAAAAAACAAACATTGCGCAGTCACATACAAGAGCACCTCAAAGAATGTTATGTATAAATAAAAACAATTACAAAGCCCTTTCTTTGAGTTGGGATTTTCTTTTTTTTTCTTTTTTTTCAACATTTCGGGGATGTTAAAAATTAAAGACGACATTCAAAAAATTCATGTGCTCAACTTGAGTAACAAGGTTCAGTTGCGAGCATGAGTCAGTTGAATCACAAAGGCCTTCTGTGCCATCGTTAGTGAGGGTATTAAGTACATATTTCAAAATACAGCAGGAATGCTCATCCACAGGTACAAAAAAAAAACAAAGTTCCACTTGACAACATCAAGTCCTTGTGACCCCCGTCCAGGAGGGAATGTGCACTGTGGACTCCTGACAACATGACATCAATCATCTTCAATTGGTCATGCCGCTCTGAGGCTTGTCTCGTGTCTAAAGAAGTCCTTGCAGATTATGATGCAATAAAAAAAAAAAGAAAAGAAAAATCACCTTTGTCATAAAATAAGCTGTCTGAATATCTGAGTACAAACAGACTCGAACTGTCCACATGCGACAGTATATAGTGCAAAATGAATCATTTCTTTTGGTTAGTCATCGTAAGTGGATGTCTGCTCTCCTTCACAGGCACATTTATGTGAGTGTGCTTCCATTAAGGAACGTGAGAAGGTCGTCCGCTTCCAAAGATTCCCTCTTCATGTGGAATGACTTTTCTCTGGCGTTTTTGCTGCATTTTTCCTGATTTAACAAGAAAAAATGTTGAGTCATTTGATTCAGCACACTACAAACTAGCACAGTGAACAACCACCTAGTTTACAACTACAGTATTCTCACAAAAACTAACCTACTTGCATTTATTTGCGTATTTTTGTGTTCTTACTGTAGTGCCATAAAATGGCATCCAAACAGATACAAACAGCGGCGTGAGTTAAGATTTAAGTACAGATCCAAAAGGCAAACGAGACAACTTGTGGAGTTCACATTGGAGAAAGTAGGATGGTAAACATCTCAAGATGATGCAGAGAAAGGTCCAGATCGCTTTGGCAGAAGTAAAAGTTAACAGCTGAACAGCTGGTAAACTGCTTATATTAAGTAACTACAGTCGTTTTTGTGATCTTTGCACTACTGAGTCAAAAATTAGTGTGTCAAGTCTTTTTTTTTTTCTTTTTTTTTTCTTTTTTTTTTTTAACAAGCTGGAAAAATGTTAAACTTAAAACCATAAATTAGTTAAAAGAAATGCGATATTTTATCAACATAAGTATAGTATCCTCCTACATTCTAGGCCAGCCGAGTGCATCTTCCCGTCACATGTTGTTTGACTAAGTGGTAAGTGGATATGTGGCAAATGTCTTAACTTCTACCTCTCAATATCAACACATTATTATAATTTAGCAGGGTTCATTTCTGTTGAATTTAACCATACGTCACTGTTCAGGTTTTTAGCTAGGCATTAGCTATTTTATTTTATTTTTTTTGAGCTAGGAAACATTAACTCATTTGCTCCCAAAAACGTATAAATATGTTTATTTAAATGTTTCAAGTGTCCAAAAGACGTATTTATACGTTTTTTTTCTGTTTTGTTTTGTTTTTTTTAATGCAAAGGTTCAACACACATACACACACACACACACACACACACACACACACACACACACACACACACACACACATTTCTTTTACTTGCGCATGCGCAAGTCAATACCATGTTTTTAGCATTTAGCCTACAAGTACTTTTGAACATATTTGGAAATAATTATCCATCCATCTATCCATCCATTTTCTTGACCGCTTATTCCTCACAAGGGTCGCGGGGGGTGCTGGAGCCTATCTCAAGCTGGCTTTGGGGAGTACGCGGGGTACACCCTGGACTGGTCGCCAGCCAATCGCAGAGCACGGAAATAATTATGTACATTTAAACTTTTAGGCCAGTGGTGGGCAAACACGGTCCTCAAGCGTCAGAGTCCTGCGGGTTTTGGATGTTGCCCTTCTCCAACACAGCTGGTATATGATAAGCTCATCAGCAAACTCTGCATAAGCCTGAAGAGGGAAACCTCCAAAACCTGCAGGACTCCATCACTCGAGGAATGAGTTTGCCCAGCCCTGGTATAGGCTATGCAAGTACTTATGTAAGTACGTTCAAACATATTTGCTTATTTCCGGAAGTTCTGTGAACATTTGGCGAACCTGTCAGAGGCGCCGACTCCCATGGAAAGCGAGGCGATGGCGTCGACGGCGTCGCTGTCCGAGTCTCGCCTCAGCCACCGCCTCTGTGCCTGCAGGTAGGACAGCTCCACGCTGGCGGCCGAGTCCTTCACGCTCTGCCAGTAGTCACCTGACGGGGAGGGGAGGGGGAGCAAGATGAACGTCGTGTTGGCGGCGAAGGCTGTCATCTGCTGTTTAATGTCACGCCATCAAAACAGCCCGCGGTCTAAATATCCTTGTTGATAACATCAGAAATGTAAACTGAAAGGGCGTGTGACACACATTGAGAGGAAGTTTCAATCAGGCCAATGTGTTGCGAGAATACAACTCCCATATATTTCTCCGCAGGCCGAAATCATAGGCTTAACATTCTTGTGGCTTTGCAAATATTTTTAATTAATCTAATTTGCTTGGGATAACATTTGTGCGCAATCAGGAGGGGATGTTGCGAAGGTCGTGTGCCAGAGAAGTGTTTGAAGATAATTGGAGCCAGGGCGGCCTTGTGTGTGCGTGGGTGCGTGCGTGTGTGTGGGATGGCTGGAGGGATGAGCGCCGGGGGTGTAAAGGAGGAGAGGTGACCAGAGAGCAGCATTGATGAGGAGGAAGAAAAAGAAGGTGAGCACCTCCAAAGGTTCAATTACAGACTATCAAAATGGAACTACGCCGGGATGCTTTTCCACCTTTTATTTGTTCAATTTCCCAAAGGAAATAACGGAAATGAATCCATTCCTGGCTTAAACTGTTACCATTATAAAATGGTCTACAAGCTGTACATACAGGAAATGTTTGATGTAACATTTCCACATTATAAAATGTTACACAAGTGAAAAAAAAATTGTAATTGTGACTGTATTGAAGTAGATGAGTAATATGTTGTGTCAAAAAAAAATTAGCCATCACTGGCCATATATTGTACGTCTAGATTGATTTTAAATTTCCACTGCAACCCAAGGAATATCAACCAATCAGAGAAAATGTTTTTATTGTCTTTACGGGCACTTTCAGCTTTTTCCACACTCCCTTAGCTTCAACCTTGGGTCGTCATGGTAATGTAATCCAACATTTTGGCCCAGTATTACCGAATATCCTGTTGATCAGTTGCATGACATTAGCAAAACGAGAAATGGGGATTGGAAGATAAATAAACATACAGTGATCTATTTATTTATGTTATTATTCACAATATTATATAAGGATGGGCAAGTATCAATACCAGTTATTATTATTATTATTATTTACTTATTTATTGTTGTCAAGGAATGATCAGGAATGAGAAATGAGAAGAATAAAATATTAATTAATTTCATGCAATTTTAAGGAACAATTCTATATTGAGAGATATAGATCTCACTCTAAAATAATCTCGGTGGCTACTCAAGATTTGAGTACTACTTATACTGTTATATCAATCTGGAAAAAAAAGTGGTATCGAATATATATATTTTTATTATTATTATTATTATTAATATTATTATTATATTGATAGTGTTAATTGAGTCCTAACGATATTATATTTATAACATGTATAATGCATTAAGCTAATTAAAAAATAAAAATAAAATCTGAATAGACTGTTTTCTTCCATGCCCCACTTAAAGGTGCATAAACATGCTCAACATAACTTTGGGAAACTTTTTAAAACTGCATTTAGCTATTAGTATATTCCAAAATGAGGGGAAAAAATGAAAATGAATGCTGTACAAAAACAGGAAGTGTCTTTGTTTCCCCTGTCGATGCTCCCAGCTGCGTTGTGTTGTCATTTTTGCTCACCTTGAACTTGGATGACACTCAGTAGTGACTGCACAGCGTTATCGCAAGGCTTTTGGTCCAATACGGATTGGGACAAAGGCTCCACCTGAGGTCCAACAAGGAGGCAGAGGTGAGATGATGGTACGTGGAGGCACATATACGCACACGTGCTCACCTCCATTCCCAGCAATGCGCTGACGCAGGCTTCAGATGCGTCACAGATGGCCTTGAGGTCTTGGCCCCCCTCCAGAGCCAGAACCACGCGACCCCCAGCTAGTGACATCAGCTGTCGAGTAAGGAACCCAAAACCTGGTAGGACCCAAGCACACACACAAAGTTGAAATTCAGATCACGTTCGTGCTTCCGTCATGGTGAACGCACGGCCGACGGAGTCTTACACTTAGCTGTGACCTTGTAGCCTCCCAATGGCGGCGAGTGGCCTTCGACTGCATCGAATCCGGCCGAGACCAGCACCACGTCAGGGGAAAACTCGTGGCCGATGGGCATCACCACCGATCTGGTAAACAGAAACATGATGACTTCATATGTACCTTCAGTGAGCCTGCTTGGAGTTACAATGAACACCTGAAATCTTAGTTTCTTTAATAAAATACGAGCTGCCATTGTGAAGACAAGGAGGCTAACGTTTGCTAAAGCTAACATTCAGCCCTGACTGCCTGCAATGTAGTGCAGCGTGGAATTTTGGACGATTTTGACGCTATATTAGTTTTGTTCGGTCTTCGGTCTTTGTTAGTTGAAAGACAGACTATTGTTAGGCAGGTTCTGACAGGTCCGTCACGTTTCTCAATGTCTGATAAAAGGTGTGACTTTTTTTTTTCAATTTTTTTTTACACATAAAACATGAACATTTGTGCTCATAGTGTAAAACAAGGGCGCACAAGCAATAGCAAGCATTGTATTCTAAAGCTACGGTTACACTATGTGCGGTGAGCAGGGCTATAATTGTTTTTGATTGATTTTTCATTATTTGTCTTTTTTGTTCGTTTTAACTTTTGTTTTTTAAAATTCAATCATTTTTAGTTAGTTTTTAGAGAAATTTTGTTTTATTTTTATTTTTTCAAAAAAGCTTTGTATTAGTTAATTTTTATTAGTGTGTGTGGGGAGCAGGACTATAACTGTTTTGGATTTTTCATTATTTAGTCTTTTTTGTTCATTTTGACTTTTGTTTTTTAAAATTCAATTAGATTTATTTATTTATTTATTTATTATTTTTATTTTTTTAGAAAAAGTGTGGTTTTAGTTCATTTTTATTAGTTTTAGTATTAGTTATATATTTTTTTAATACATGGAGAGGAAGATAACAAAAAAGGTCACAAGTGTGATAAAGTAAACTGCAATTCTCAAATGACTTTTTGACCTCAGAGGTGACGCAGAATTGCTAACTGCACTTTCACCATGAGAATTAATATTTGAAAATGTGACTTGGAAGGTGCATCAATCCTCATTCGTCAAAGTTAAAGAAATGTATTTTATTTATTTATTTATTTTTTTATATGTTTGACACTGGAACATATTTCTACTTCCTTCATTTCCTATGGGAGAATATGTTTTCAATTTTGAAAAACAAAATCTGTTGTTGCCAGCAGCCCAGATCTGATAGTGTTGGACCTTTGAGATTTCACTCTACATGACAAACTCAACAAACATGAAAAACAATAGTGATGATAAAATGCAACTGAGCTCCATGGATAAAGCATCTGACATTTCACTGCACAATGTGTCAATTTGAAAACACAGTTTCATGATAGAAATTTGACAAGTGTCATATGTTTTGAATGGACTGGTGGTTCCGGGTGAGAGCACGTGCAAACAGAGCACAAGTGAAAACAACGTGCGAGCGAAGGTCTGTGTCACAAACAGGTAGAAATGAGACACCCGGTGCACTCCAGGGAGAACACTTTCCTTGGTTCCTACTTCCTTTCCTCGTCGGTTGCCAAAGCGCACATGCCGCGTTTGATTCTCTCCCTCTTTCGGCGGCAGTTCAAAGGCGTTTGTGTACGTCTGGTTCCTATTAGGAGCTCGTCCCTCTTCTCACGTCACTGACAGCCACCCATCTGGGATCCATTGGGCCTAATTACGCCGCCTTTGGATTCTCTAACAATTGCGCCCCCCACTTCTTCTCCCTCTCTCCTCCTCTGTATTCTTCTCTCCTCCACCACACTTTGGGATGTCAGTAGCCCGGGAAAGATGAACACGCAGCGCTACTGGCCAGTAGAATGACCTTAAATATGGACCACCGTCGTGATCCGCCAAACATACACAACACATCATGACACCTCACCTCAGTGCAACTGAGCTTTTGCTTGATTGCACTTGAGTCTCAGCACCACTGGGAACCACAAGCCTGTCACATACAAGCAGCCAAAAACAGACACACATCACCAGCGACCCGAGTCTGGCTCGCTTTTCCCTCCATCCTGAGGAGAGTCCGGAACACGCTGTCATCCAAACAATGGATTCAAATTAAACTACGCAAACTGGCAGCGCACCGACAGCATAAACAGGAACTTATGATGCATTAAATTGTGTCCATTTCGTGCGTTATGCCTTTCGTTGCACTAATCACCTAATGAGAACAAATGCAGAGAGACATTAAGCAATTTAGCAGGATTTACTCTTTGAAGTTTGTGAAGAATGTCTAATGTTGCCCACTTCTTGTCTTAATTACAAATGTTAAAATGACTGTAATCATGATGCTGTTCCAGCACAATTGAATGTAGGTAAGTTACAGTAATTGATCAACTGATTGACTGCAGCCAGCAGTGAGCTAGCTAGGTAGCTCGCTATCAATCTATCTAGCTTAGTTTTTGCCATGTGTCTGTCAATCACACAGTTGTCATAGTGATTCATACGGTAAAACGATCAAAAATTTAACTGTTAAATTTAACTGTTAAATGATTTCCTCTTTACTTCCAAATTCACATTTGCATTCTCATTCACATCTAATCAGTAGCAGGCAATAGACATTGACCGGAACTAGAACTACTTCTTGCTTTTGCATCTAATAATCATGGGAAATGTAGTCCCACTGTGGTCACCACTCGCCGGTCAGACAACGCAAGTTGAGCTTTCTAGCTGTATATGGTCCATGCTCCATGCTCCATGAAGCAGCCCTGTCCCAAGATGGCCACTGACGTTTCTTGACATTGGCACACAGTGTGGACAAGACATCAACTGTTTATATATATGTCCATGACCCTCAACAGGACAAGTGGTATGGATGGATGGATGGATGGATGGATGGATGGAAAGAAATACGTTCCAGATAGCTAGCTAGCTAGTTAATGCTAAATGCTATGTTGGTTGACAGTTGCACTGTCAATGCACTCACCATTATCCAAACTTTTTTGCTTTGTCCCTACAGCAATTGCAAGCTGGCTGTGCTGTGCTCGCACCGGTCACGCATTGTAACATTGGAGATATCCCCTTGGCGTTATTTGTCCATTTTCTGGCTTTTCTATTTTTCATCAAAGAAAAAGCATTGGGGAAAAATACTAGGGAGATGACACGAATTTGGTGATTGTTAAAACATGTAGAGACAAAATGGCACCATCCTGAGGTTTCTAGATTAGTGTAAATGAGAGATTGAGATTTAAACTAAACTCTTGTGATTGTGCCATTTTTGGACTCATAGACACCCACTATAATTCGTAATTTTTGATGCACTGTACACTTGATGTGTTATCATGCAATTCCCATGTTTACCCAATTTATCCTTTCAGTAGGACCTAAACTAAAGGTGGAAAATGTAAAATGTGAGTTGAGAGTCATAAAAGCCATAATCCACCAGGTGGCCCTAGAGAGCTAATTATCATGTTTGCTTGAGCTGACTTTGCCACGTGACATATCTTTTTATTGCAGTAATCCAATGAAGAAAATTGAATATGTAGGTTGGCTATTGCCAACTTAAAAAGGACGTTGACCAGGCTTCCACCTTGACTCCTTCTAGCAGTATTCTGCACAATTACAACACTAGTTTAAAACATTCAGAAACATCAGTTTAAACATAATAATTTGATTAAAATTTAATCAAAATATTGATGGTTGTGTACCCAATTCAGACCACTATACACTCATATTTTAGTGGTACATGGCACAATATCTTTCATATTGATGGTGCCTGCCACTGGTCCTCTCTCCAATGCTGATCCAAAGACATAAATGTGGCTGAGTTGCGTCAGACAATTCAACTGGCGTAAAAATTGTGTCAAACAAATCATGCGAGGGACTCACTAATGTGGCAAACTTGGATAGGAGGAGCCGATATAGCAATATAGACAGAAATATCCATCGCTATTAGGCAATGAATGCATATTTGCCTGTCAGAGAAAACCCAGTATGTTGACCAGTGCAAACAACAATTGGTTTGGAATGCTATTACTGTTTTGATTGTGAGCAACTACCACATGTACAAAGGATTTATTGTATATACATGTATGTGTTTGCTTTTTTTAATTTTTTAATTTTATTTTATTTTTTTTAGCCATTATAACGTTTTCATGAAAAGCATGGCCAAATGGTTGGAAATGGTGTCATGTAAAGTTCCCCAGAGGCTCTGGTACAGCCACCAGGAAACTTTCCTCCCATAGAATCACATAAAAGTGCAAATACTGTAAAGATTGTGGTTAGCAAAGGAAGTTTTACACATGAAAACGCTTCTCGTTTCCCGATACTGGGTGAAAAACCAAAACCAAAAGGCTGCTCCGGAAAGAACCACCAGTTGTTCCTTAATTACCATTCTAAACTCTAGTAAACACTGGACTTAGTGTTTCAAAGCCGGCATACCAGGCCTATGGCTTCTTCTTCTTTTTTTTTTTTTTTTTTTTTTAAATCATTACGGGTAACCTCATTAGCATTTTCCCTTGACGAGGGGCCCACCCACCAAGTGAGCGGGATGTTGATCTGAAATACGGTTTCATCATCTGGTGGTGAGCCACTAGTGGAAACATTTCACTGTATTGAGCTGAACAAACAAAATTATTACAGGAAAAATAAAATAAATCAAAGAAAATAGGAGGTGAGTGACAGCCAAAAACTTATCGTATAACGTATATCACGTATATACGTTTTATAGTGTGTTATATGCTATAAGATATGTACTTTTTATTAAATAAAATTTGTATCTACCAACATCTTTTGGTGAAATGACCAAAAGTCTTTTCATGGCCATGAATACATTTATAGAATTGTATTTATTTATTTATTTATTTATTTATAACACCATTTAGAATGTACATGCAGTACATTTTTGTCATAAAAGCTCAAGTGGACTGGGCATCTTTAATGTATGAATAATTTTCTAATCTGTGGTCATTCATTTTCTGCACCACTTATCCTTACTAGAGTTGAAGTAAAATAATTATAAATTAATATAAATTAATGTAAATTATACAATAATTTATAAGAAAGAGTAAAATTAATTTCAACTATACCACAAATATTTTCAATCCAGACACTATTTTATAGTTGACAAATGCATGCATAACATTTAAAAAATATATAAGATAATAAACAATGTGGCAAAAAAAAAATACTGATAAGCTCTATTCCAAGGCTTATGTAAAGCATTGATGGAGTCAATAGTTATTTTTACCTGAATGCCGCCAAGTACTCCGCATCACCCATGGGAGGGTTCAAACCACCTGTCCAGCCAATGTTCACATTGAAACCCTCGCCTGCCCCTTCACCAACCTGGAATAGCAAAAGGAGGGCAAATATTCATTCAAATGTGCACTTTCCATTGCTGCATCCTCCAACATTACAGTTAAGGGAGCTCCTTTGACCTCACATATTAAGGGGGACTGAAAGGGAACTGAGGCCCAGTTTTGGAAAGAAGGTCTACGGATTCCTCGTTCTCTTTGTAGTCCTGCTAACAGCCATTTAGCCCTCCTCTCAGCCTTTTGCCCATCAGTCAATGTGTCAGTTTGAAGGGAGCGTGCGGAGGCTGATTGACACCCTCCTGGCAACAAGGCGTGGCAATGTGTGTGCGTGCGTACGGCCGCAAGAGGAAGAAAGAATGCTGATGAGCGTTGCAGAGCGCCTGACTCCATTCTTCTCTCAGAGGACGGGATGTTCACAGGGCAAACACAAAACACATGAGGCCGTCCATCCTCTGCCAACTGGTAATGTACTCGCTTGCGCGCGCACGCACGCACACACGCACGCGCCCAGTCGCGCAATTCCTACTATTGCTGCAAGTATCTTGTGCACTCGTCTGTTCTGTCTTCCTTTCATGTTGAAAGGGTTGCTGGAATCGATTAGGACTTTGCTGGTTACTGTGTGGTACACGGCACTCTGCGTTATGACGATGACATCACAACCTTACCCCATGGTGAGTTATATACCTACACGGGGGGACAGTGAGACTCCAGCGGTTTACCGCACAGCTAAACAGAGGTTGAAGGGCCACTTAAGGCGAAACCACATCCAAGTCAACCGATTGTTTTATGTACCGTCCTCGTCAGGGGAATTTATGGGAAAACATTGACCATTTACCCTCATTATTAGGGCGGGGGATGGGTGAAAAAGATGAAGGAATGTGTGGGATTTCATGGGTTGTGAATCATGGGTACATTGGGACATGTCTAATCGCTATGCTTGAGTTTGGGGAAGACCACAGGCAGATTTCAAGGTGTCTCCATCTCTTGTACACTCGAAAAACACTTGGGTAAAAAAAAACAAAAAAAAAAACAAATTGGGTCAAGAATGGACTGACCCAACTTTTTCAGATATTTGAGCCGGAGAGTTGAGTGACATTAAATTATTAACCCACAAAGCAACCCAATTTTTGGGGTTATTCATTTGACCCAACTTTTTGGGTTAATTGAATAACTCAAATGAATTGGGTTAAAAATGAACCGACCCAGATTTTAACAAAAACGTTTTGAGTTATTTAACCCAAAAGTTGGGTCAAAAATATGGGTTGCTTTGTAGGTTATTAATTAAACCCAACTTTGTGGGTTAATTGAATAACCCAATTGAATTGGGTCAAAAATGAACTGACCCAACTTTTTCAGTTATTTAACACAAAACCTTTATAGATAATTTAACCCAAAAGTTAGGTTTAAAAAATTGGGTTGATTTGTGGGTTATTAATTAAACCCAACTTTTTGGGTTAATTGAATAACCCAATTGAAGTGGGACAAAAATGAACCAACCCAACTTTTTCAGTTATTTAACACAAAGTCTTTTTGAATTATTTAGCCCAAAAGTTGGGTCAAAAATGTGTGTTGCTTTGTAAGTTATTAATTAAGCCCAACTTTTTGGGTTAATTGAATAACCCCATTGAATTGGGTCAAAAATGAACCAACCCAACTTTTTGAGTTATTGAACCCGAAAAGTTGTGTGAAATTAAATTAATAACCCACAAAGCAAACAATTTATATGGGTTGTTTTGTGTGTTATTCTTTTGACCCAACCTTTTTGGGTAAATTGAATAACCAAAAAAGGTGGGTCGTTTCCTTTTTGTGTCCTAATTTGTGTTCTTTTTTTTTTTTTACCCTGTTTTTGGACTTGTGAAAACACAGACTTTAAAAAAGTCATTGGCAGTGGCAATGCAAGTGCATGAATATTTAGCCAACAACAACAATTACGGTACATTTAATTTTGCCTGTGGGTCACAGGTGTTTAACTTGTCCACTATCACTTTACACACTGGCAGCATTCCTTGATACAATGAATGAAGCTGGCAAATGAACAGGTCGGTTTCTACGCCTCCTTTTCTATTCTCTTTCACATCTGACAGTTATTATTTGTGAATGACAACTGGATACCTCATTAGGATGTCCACCGCCAGGGAAGAAGTTGCCGTTGTCGTAGCGATGTAGCGAGATATACAGGACGCTTGGGTCGTTGTAGAAGGCTTCCTGGGTACCGTTGCCATGGTGAACATCCTGTGCATGGATGGTGACAGAAGAATTTAAAGGATCATACCATGCATTCCAGACATAACCCAAATGTAAGACTTGTGCGGTTAAACTGAGTGATATCGACGTCAACATTTCTGAAAAAGCAAGTTGAAATTGTCATTTGCGCCGTTGTGGGCGTCAACACAGCTGACTTGGGTTATCCCATTAAATTCAGTGCCAGAGATCAGTATGCACAAAGTACGCTTATAAGGAAACGCTCCACTTGCGAGTGATGTTAAGTTGGCTACTTTGAAGTGGGTACATAGACAGCTTAAGTAACTAAGTATATTAAAGATGATGATAATAATTCTGTATTTAATAAATTAATTTCTACAATGATTCAGAGGTTTTAATGCATGCTCTTGTCATATTTATGAATGAAACACGTATCAGCAGTGTCTGACTGTGCTTCAAATAAATCCAGCAAATTCACATTACACCACCTGCGCCACAATTTAGACCTGCTTTTCGCTGGTCGATTCACCCAGCAAGGCACAGCGTGCAAAGCAAAACTCCCACACACAAGAAACTAGACTCGACCCAGCACAAAACTGAAGCTCCGCCGAGTGCACGTGAGCCTGTCGACAAAAATGGAGCTCATGATATTAGCTTGTGTTCGTTCACTACTCTAACAACTGATACCAATTGTGTACATAAGTTTCTCCCTGCCCATGAAGGAAGGAGTGACGCTGGTCCTGCTGTAGCGCCTCACCCAGTCCACGATGAGGATTTTGCCAACGTTGAGTTTCTGTTGGAGTTGCTTGGCAGCGATGGCCACCGAGTTGAAGAAACAGAAACCCCTGTGGACAAACAGGAAGGCCATATGTGTTTATGAGGATATCATCAGCATATTAATATCAAACAACCACCATATGGACTGTCGGGACATCTAAAACAAGTCATGTGGTGCTTATTGGACACAGGTTGGGACAGTCACAGCAGAGACAGCCTTTGACACGCTAACGTGTAAATATTTTTGGAACAAATGCTTTTTGTGTGATGAGGAAAATGTTTTTATATGACAATGTCACGCTGATTCTATAATCTTGAAACAGAAAAAAAAAAAAAAAAAGCAGATTATGTGACAAAGTGAAACACACGCTTATCATAAAACGCTCAAGCCAAAAGATTTACAGAGGATTTCTGACAGGATGTGATGAGGAATGAGCGCAGAATGTGTCGATCCTCACTTTAGTGGAAAAAAATGGTGATGTGTGAAAAACAATGGAGGAACGTTAGCGTCAGCACTGGTTGTAAACTGTGTGAGTGTGTAGGTGAAGGATATAGTGTATATACAGTCTTCTCATAAAAAAATGGATATCCCATAAATAAGCTGGTGACATGCACTGCTGAAGACACACACAAACAAGTCCCAGCTGAATGTGGCCGCATGGCTAAATGCTTCCAATCAAAGACTGTCACAGATTCACGCCCACCCATAGAGCGCACAACCAACCACACACATGCTCCATACTGCTTGCGCCCGCTTTTGAACATTGAGTCAACAGTATAGTACTAGTTAACACGTTAAGAGATGCTTTGAAAAAAGTAAAATAGTGCACTTACAGAGGGGAAGAATGTGTGGCATGGTGCCCGGGCGGCCTCACCACTGCAAAACCGTTCTGAAAAAGACGAAGAAAAAAAATTCAACACCTTATGTGCCAAACAGCACTGAAAAGATTCACATCCGTGATTTGCGTATTTCCACCTGAAGGGGCTGTTGGAGATATCTTCAGATAAAGACTGACAAACGCATGAAAACAAACAATAATGTTTATTTGACCTTGGAATTAATACATGCAAACAAGCAACTGCATATTGAGTGGCAAAACAAATTTTTGAATTATTTAATAAATATGCATTAATATAAATATTAGCAAATCTCATGTTACTTCTCACTGTGCTTGATTATAAAAGGTTAACGAACACCAAGTGTGTGCATTATAGCACTTAAGTCCATCAGCACCTATATGAAAAAACAAACAAACGATATTTTGTGCATCCAAGGGTGACTACATTTTTTTACTTTACTTAATTTTATTATACAGTAAAATCATGGCATGAACAGTAGGAACATTAAACATTAAAGTGGAGATAGGCTGATATGTTTTTTTTTTTTTTTTTCCAGGACCAATACCGATTATTAGTTGTCAAGGAGGCCGATAATCAATATTTGGAGCCGACTTTCATGTCCACGCAAAAGGAAAATATTGGCGTAAAAAAAAAAAAAAAAAATACAAACTCCAACTCTTAACTTGGTTGATTTTTTTAAAATGCATTTGTTTATCAAACAACATGCAGTGTAAGATTTGCATAAAATTGTTTTCCTTATTTTATTTTATTTTTTTTAATTATTATTTTAGTTAATAGACATATATGTTTTAAAATTCTAGCAAAAGGTTACGGGACCTCTCAGGGTCATTAGCATGTATGTATAAATAAATAAATAAATAAATAAATAAATAAATAAATAAAAAGAAAGCCCCCTATTGTTTTCCAAAGTAATGTTTTCAAAAATTTCAAAATATCTAGAATGTAAAATTTTTACTTATTTTTTAATTTCAAACAAAAACAGAAAGTGCAATTCCAAGGGTCAGCAGCATTTATTATTAAGTTTACTAAAAATTTTAATAAATATTTCCCTGAAGTTATGTTAAAACTTTTCAGTTTGCGTATGAAATTATAAATAAAAAAAAAAAAAAAAGATTTTGAATTAGAACTGCAACTCTTGTCAAAGACCTTTTTTTTTTTTTTTAAACCAAATAATTTCCCATAAATGGTTCCACTATAAATGCCTGGATACTGGCTAAACAATAATTTAAAAGATGGAATTTTAACCCAAGGACAAGACCTGAATTTGATATCTTAGGGAGTATTATGACCAATTACTTAGTCATGGGACAAAAGTAAAAATGTAAACGCAGTGTGCGGATTTAGACGCCAGATCTAGGATTCCTCGTTTAAATACACGATACCCAGTTTAACTGCAGCTTTGAAATCCCTGCAATAAATGTCAGCGTTGCCAATTTATTCTGCAATGAATGAAGACGCACCTTCAGCTCTCCCTGCGCCACCTTCAATGCCATGTCGATGACACAGCCGGCAGCAATACGAGAGGCTGCTGCCGTGTGAAGCTCATTCCAGATTGTGTCAATATCCACCTGTCAGCAAAATAACAATCATTAAATCAACATGTAGATCGAGCTTTAAGTATAACAATATACATAGAAATGTCATATTTAATTCATTTACAAAGATTAGTTTTTTTCTTTTGGTTACTTTTAGGTTAGGAATTTGCCTTGAAGTTGGATCTGACTTTTCATCTCTTCTGCTGTTGACCACTGCAGATTTAAATCTAAAGGAAAAATTGACTCAAATCTTCAGCCACTTTCTATAGGACTTATTTTGAAGTCTCATGTCTGGCAGTGTCCCACAGTGGAACAATGAATTCAGAGGAATTTCTTTTATCACAGACGTTGCCATCTTGTTCCAATAACTGCGCAGGCAAAGTCATGAGCCGGAAATCCAGGCAGATCAGTCGCCTTATCAACTGACACCCAGCCCCCGCTCTCCTACTCTCCTTTCAAATAAATGCCTTTTTCTTTTTTTTCAGATAGTATGTTGACTGTTCCACAGACATTTTTTTTTTCAGGAACATTTTTACCAAAAAGAAGTATAATTTGCACAATTGTAGCTTTATACAAATTAGCGTCCGGTTTTAAAGCCCATTCTTTAAAGGGGAAGTCAACCTTAAACATTTCTTGACAGTAATATATGTGACCTCACTAATCTAAAAATGACATTCTGATTAATATTACATGTGTGGAATATGAGTTAAACAGCAAAGCTGTTTTAATCAATATCAGAAGGCGGCCATTTTGCCACTTGCTGTCGACTTAAAATGATATCAAAGTTGCTCATGTCTAAGGTATCAACCAATCACAGCTCAGCTTCAGAAAACAGGTGAGCTGTGATTGGTCGTTGCCTGAGCCCTGAGCAACTGCGAAGTGGCAAAATGGCCGCCCTCTGAGATGGATAAAAAAAATGGCTGGATTTTGCTACATATCTCATATTCCACTAACACAATATTAACCAGAATACCATATTTAGACTAGTGGGGCTGCATAGAGCACATTTTTTGTCAATAATTTTTTGGGGGTTTGACTTCAGCTTTAAAACTGCACTATATGAAGGTACATCGGCTTAAATAAATAATGTTAAAATAATGATGTTATATTTAATATATTTACAGTGATGAAATTAAAGATGTGTTCAAATTTCTGAATGGTGTTTGAAAAATGTGAGATACACAAAGCAGTTGGACTCACCCCCACTCCTCCACATGGTAACATTACAAATATACGTTGACCCAAGATTCCTGTAGAAGGAAATTGATCACATTATTATTTTTTATTTGAATTATCCTTTATGTCAGTGATGATGTAGGCCACTTTGGTTTATTCTGTTTTTCTTGAATGTGGTCTCTAAATAATTTGGATTGGATGGAATGATACCAATTAATGTGTGTAACACTTACGGGCCAACTTGGGGTTGTCGAGCTTGAGGCGGTGCAGAGGGTTGGTGCCGTACCGGAGCACGTGTTTCTCTGAATGGACAGATTGCAGCTCTTCTAAAGTGGCCTTCCTGCTTCGAAGATGCTACACGCATACAAGCAAAAATATCCACATGGAGATGGGTGAAAAATGGGAATGAAACAAAACGCCGGCCAATGACGGCAAACATCAAATACCTCACACTGGCTCCGCAGGCCTCTTTCATGCAGCCGCGACCAAATGCTCTGGATTCTCCCGGGATGCTCCGGGTGGCAGCTGTTGTCCCCGCAGGTGCACTGGTGCTTTTGCATCTGAGCATCATAAACTATACCTGCACAGAAAATTGCATTTGAACCCATTCCAGAGAAGCAGTGGGTGGCCGCATCACTTTCGACTCACAATCTAATTACACTTCACGTCAAAATACACAAGCTGTCGCTTGTGAGTAAAAGCGACCAGCTACTTCAATTTTGTCAAGATTCTATCCCACGTCTCTCCTGTCTGATCGCTTTTTATTTGTTGCAGTTACAGCGGGGTCATAAAAGCCAAATAAATGCCAGTCGCAGCTCCCAGACTCCCGGGGTTGGATTTCTAGCATGTCAGCATGGTGAGTGCTTTCCACCTTCCGATTGACCACAAACCCGCGCCAGTTCCTCGCCAAAGCCACTTCAATGCACATGTGCAAGTCACAGGACAATAAACATGGCACAGCCGAGTTGGACTTGCTGTGAGGTAGGCTTGATTCTCACAGTTTTGGCAGCAGGACATTAACAGCCTTGAAACAAAACCACCATTCAAGAGTTTTTAACTGGGAACTGTTTTAGAGGTGTTGAATCTGTCAATGGTCATTTTTGAAACATTAAATCAGGCTGCAGAAGAACTGCGGTGGGTTCAAGAACATTTTTGAAAAGGTTGTTTTAATGGGATGGGCGAGTACAGATACCAGGTATCGGTATCAGGCTTCTTTCAAGGTATCGGTACTTGCGGTATCGGCCGCCCTCTTTAGAAATTAGAAAATTGCCATTAATTTCATTTAATTGAAGGAAAAATGCTACTTTGGGATTAGTTATTTCTTTGAAATTAACTGCAATTGTCTTTTTGGGAAATTTCATGTATCAAAAGTGGTATTGGTACTTGGTATCAGTATCGGTAACTAGTATGAATTGAATACTTAAATTGCTATCAGTCTAAAAAAAAAAAAAAAGTGGTATCAAACATTCCCACTCAAAAAGGAAATATTGACAGTCATAGAAAGAAAAAAAAGTTTTGTGTTTTTTGCTTTTTGCTTTGTTTCTGTGCAACTTACCAGTAGTGAAGCGGAGTTTGACATCTGGAGCAGGACTGGACATAGAAACGGGTACGGTGGTGGATGCATTCGGAGGCAGGGAGGTGGAGGCCGGAGAGGACTGGGTTCGGAGCAAAGGCTGGTGAGGCCACATCAGGATGGGCACGTTAGGCGAGTCCATGTGAAACCCCGATCGATGGACCAACTGCCGCTGTGATTCCCACGTGAAGCGTTAAAAATATAAGAATAGGACAGTAACATACATGAAAGACCAAATTTTAAATCAAATTGCACTCATCTGGATCCTACAACTATGCTTGACAATGTCTGTCTTTAAAATCTATCTAAAAGGGTTGACAGATGTTTTTAAAGCTATGGCGCCCCCTACTGTTAAAACAAATGTTCGTGGAGGTACAGTGAATTTAGTTTAACAGTCCAGAAAGATGTCCATCCTTTGCTTTGTATTTTCTTTATCAAGTAATTTTTGATTGAGAAATGTTTTAAATTATGCAATGCTATTTCTGGAGAAATTGCATGTAAAGGCTGAGAGGTTGAAGGAAAAATTGTGGAATCGTTTGTGGAATGATATTGAATGATATGCTGAAATTTTAATCGTTGGAATTGTTAAAAAAATTAAATAAAATGTAGAACATAGGAAGAGGAAAAAATGTAATTGTTTCTTTTATTTTGAAATTGGATAAGCAACATATGGATAAGATGAATAATTTAAAGGTGGAAAAGTTTGAATCGGTTAAAACATGTAGAAATTAGAAGAGGAAAACAAAAATATATTTTGCATTATTTATTTATAATATTTTTTTGAGGGGGAAACTGGAGTGGAGATAAATTGGACAGTTTAAAGTTGAAATTGTTTGACTTGGCCAAATGTAGAAATTAGAGGAGAAACTAGAATTATTATTATTATTATTATTATTATTATTATTATTATTATTATTATTGTATTTATTTATTTATTACGCTGTTCACTTAATTTGAACAACACAAAATTGGGATGGCTGGAATCGGCAAAAAACAAACAAACAAAAAACAAACAAACAAACAAACAAACAAAAAACAAACGTAGAAATAAGACCCAAAAAAAAAAAAAAGTCTTTTTTTTTTTTTTTAGCTTTTATTTTGAAATTTTGAAAAGAAAAATGCAGTAGGGATAAGATGAACAGTCTAAAAGTTGGTATGGCTCGAATCAATCCAAAAATGTAGAAAATATAGGGGTGGGGGGGAAACTGATTTGACATCTGTGTAAAGGCTCAGCATTCACACAATTCTAAAATTCAATTTTGTATTTCAAACAGGCTATTCCTCCTGACTGTTGTTTAGGGCAGAGAACAAACAGTATTGCTTGTTGTTCTATCTACAGCATTTCAAGCATTAGATAAAAAAAAATAAAAAAAAATCTCAAAATCTCACACCCCAATGAGGCACAGCACAGCATAAACCAAAACATGTTCGACACGTTTCATGGACCTTACCTGACTGATAGAATGCGAGTTCTCAATCAGGCTTTCCCGTGACGAGGTCGTGGACTCTGTGTCATAAACGGAGTCCGTGCTGACAGAGCTCTGTCTCCTGCGATAGCTGTCCTCACAAAACGAGCCCGCTTCGGAGCCGCACACGGACCCAGACTCGGATCCAATTTCCTCCAGGTCCATGTCTTCTGACGGGATCTGGGTCAAATGAGCATTCTTAATGGATAAGTTTATATTTTGTTAAATCATAACATTGTAATAATACAACAGAATTACATCTCAATGAACTCATTTGAGTGTGACATCATGACACGCATGCGTGTGCATCTCTCACCGCTCACCTTACTCAGGAGCGAATTCAACTTAAACCTCTCCAGCCCACTCTTGTGGCTTTGCTGAGTGTGACAGTGCAGGCTGGCATGCAGAGGAAGGGGCGAGTGGCTGTAGGGCGGAGGTTCTGAGCGCGTTCGCTCCAAGGGTTTGTGGGAGGAAAAGATTGTCAGGCCTTCCTTTCGTGTAGGGGAGGTCAAGTGAGGTCGCTGTTGCAGAGGAGGAGGACTCAAACCTTGATCTGTGGATATTGTGCAATAACAACATAGGAGTGGAATTGGAGGAGGGGCAGAAAAAAAAGATGATTAGTTAATGATAAAATGCTGAATTCAGTTACAAAAATGAATTTGCATTAAAGAAAAGGAGACGTCTTAAAAAGTCAAGTTAATGCATTAATACCTAATGGCCACTAGGAGGAGCCCTTGTGTTTATTATTTTACAGTATATTGCAGTTTATAATAGCACAATACAGTACTAAAAAGATAACAAAAAAATATTAAAACTATGTACCTTAAAAAAACTTAACAAATGAATTTACTAATTAATTGAATGTAATTCATCCCTTGCAACTACAAGTACTAGACAAAAAAGAACTGGTCTGTAATAATGACTTCCATAGTTGCTTTTATTATTATTTAATCTTTAAACATTGCTCAAGGTGGTCATGAAGACTAGCTAGCGGGCAAAATGGTTTTACAATCTCATATCTTTTTCAAATAAAAATTACGAAAGAAATGGAATAAAAAATGGAAAAATGGAAAAAGAAAATGTACATGTCAGAGTGAACGTGTGCTACATGATATCTGAATATTGCCAAATGTTGATCAATTTGTTGCAGTATGACGAACTATTTAAGTCATTGATTACTCACAGGAGATGACTTGTGAGTGTACAAGCCCAGTATGTGGTTCCAGTATGAGTACAGGCTGTAGGCCGTGAGCCTGGGCTGCAAAACTTCCATCAAGAGGTAAGTAGACCTGAGGCAGAGCGGATACTGCCAAAGTCCTGGCTACTCGCAGGTCAACCTGGATTGAAAAATAAGAGATGGAAAAGTGAAATGGACTAGCATGGATGTCTAGGGCAAAACAGAATCCGCTTTTATTCTTAGAATATATTCTCAAAACATGCATCTTGCAACAAGCCCAATCACATTTGAGAGTTTGCCTTATTTGCAATTCAATGTCTACTCGGGTATATGGTCACGCTCACCTGTGCAGGAAGCCCTGCAGTGATGTTGGGCCTTGCAGTCGGGTTGGTGGGCAGGGTGAAATTGGCCAATCGGCCATCTTTCAGCAGAAGCCTTTGTGCCTGAATCAGATGAACATATTGATGACACAAATATGTCCGTTTTAATCAGAAGAATAGTTACAAAATGCTGTACATTCATGCTACAAGTAATTTGAGGCCATACTCAGATCATTTGGAGCAATGTACTGTATATGTACCTCTTGAGCAAGTGGGAGGCCTCCATTGTCTGAATGGAGGCTGTCATTGGGAGAGCTACAATCTGATGCTGGGGTGCTGCTGGGAGAAGAGTCTGGAAGATAGAATTCCGATGTTAACTCAGTGTCTGATCTCTCTCTAAATTAGCTGAGATCCACATTAGAAATATAGGTAAACATCAAATAGTGTGTAATAGATAAAGGTCACTGTTGGTGTGGCGGTACATCCGCCTAATATTGGTACAGGCAGTTTCCCCTCGGTGATGGTGTGAATCTAAGTGTGAATGCTCGTTTGTCTATCGTAGGGCCCCATGACAGACTGGCAACCAATGCATGAACCTCACCCGAGGTCAGCTGGAATGACCATAGATATAAACACTAGATGTCTCATGACGTAATCGGCAACGTCGCCATTGGTCAGCCGTCTTAGGACAGGGGACTGCTCTGCTTGGCTGTGCTGTAGTTGACGGATTTAAAAACATATTGGTTTATTACCTACTGAATTAACGTGGCTATGATTCAGGCTGAATTTTTAAATTTACATTTTTGACATAGTTGTTCGTGTCAACTCTCGTGTCATATCTAACAACAAAAATGAAAATGGGCTGAGAATTTCGGACATTTGAGCAATCTGCAGTTCTTTTAAGGTCCGCGCTCCATTGACTGTAATGTTAAGAGTGATCGAGCAGCTCTGTTCCATGATGGCTGCTCACATTTCTTGACATTGGCGCACATTGCGGACGAGACATCTACGGTTTAGATCTATGTCTATGTCAACAGGATAAGTGGTACAGAAGATGGATGGATGGATGGATGGATGGATGGATGGATGGATGGATGGATGGATTAAATAGCAACACATTTTTAAAACATATTTAATCAGAGAAGCACATAAACTTTTCAAGAATTTTTTTGATTCCGAGTCTGTCCTTTTTCTTTGGTAATAATAATAATAATAATAATAATAATAATAATAATAATAATAATACTAATAATAATAATAATAGTAGTAGTAGTATTTCTGTATTTCTGTATTTATTTATTTATTTATTTATGTACTTATTTACAGTAATATTTATAAATTAAATATTAGATTCTTTTATAGGTCAAATTTAAGAACAAAGCAAAAAAAAAACCTGATATGCTAGAAAAAAGTAAAGACATTTTTTTTTTTTAAATCCACGTCAAAAATACATTTAGAGACACATAAAGCCATCTCTGATGTAAATTTGCTGTTGACAAGTGTAGTCTTTTAGTGCAATACTGTACAAAAACAAAGTACTGTACATAAAAGACAAGATCACGAGAATAATAGCATGAAGAGGCTCAACGCAAATACTCTACCAAGAGTTTCTGTCCTGCGCTTGACAGCAGGAGGGGCACTGATCTTTCTCTGCAATGGGTTTGGTCTTGTGCTGATGAGCTTCTTTAACTTCCACTTCAATGTCGGCTCAGACACTGCATGCAAACAAAAAAAAACAAAAAAAAAACAGAAATAAACACGCAAGGAAACACGTGCACAACACAACGCTCGCATGCATGTGTATATATTTAGCCCATGAATTGCAGCCTAAAGAAACGGACGAAAGACGTAGCAAGACCACAGACACGCACAAAGTAAAGCTTTTAACTTAAAAGTGATATTCTTAAAACCAGTTCAAGGGGAACAAAGCAAATATCTGATTCTGAACCATGTCAAGAGAATACAATGTTTAGTTGGCTCAGAATCCAATAGACGCCACCCCACAAATCAATCAATCAATCAATAAATAAATCAACCAGTATCTGGTTCCAAAAAGATGCAAGGCTGCTTTGTATTGTCCTTAGGTCATGAACCAAAAGAAGCACAAGAACAAGATTTGGAATAAGGCAAATAAATAATCCCATTAAAGACGCAGTGTGCTGTAAGAAGCTCTAACCACTCCTCCTGTCATTCTCACGGTGAGACAAACCTGCTCTGGACTCTCACACAGTTCATTTCACACATACCTCAGTCAATGTTATGCAACTGTTTTGGTCTTTGTGTTTCACTGTCACTGTTGTTTTTAGGACTTGAGAGATTTTGTTCTCTTTCTTTCTCTTTCTGGCCCTGCAGGCATGACGTTTCATGACTGGTCTTTATCCTTACCTGTTCACTTTTTCATTCTCTTGTTGCGGTTGACAAAATACAAAGACAGCTATAATGGAAAATCACCAGTCACTTGTTTCACCTGAAGGTGTGAACAAAAGAGGAACAATGACTCACCTGTTCTCCGCAGTTCCTTCCGCTGGATGTCACTGGGTGACGGCTGAGACTTTGGGGACATGTCTGGAAGCGGGTGCCTTGGTAACCAAAACAAATTCAGTTCAACAAATATACAGTAATAGGACTTTTTTTTTTCTTTTAATTTTGTTAGGACAAACCCGTATCCTGGTGTAGGGCTGCTGTGTTTGGGGGTGACCCTGTCATGGGTGGGCTGGTTCTTCATAATTAAGTGCTCTCTGAGTTTCTGCCTCACCAGTGGACTGGCTACAGCACCTGCAGGGCAACATCAGCACAGCAAGTCGGAATGAGTAGCAGCTTCATTTCATAAGTAGCGCGCCACCTGACCCATGGAACTGCAACATGGGCGTCTTCCATTCGTCCAGTGGTAAATCATAAGTTAAGCACTTCTGCTACTACTGCATATATTTCTCTCCTTTTGAAATTGTGCACCCTTCAAAATTGTACCACCAGGCCAACCACACTCCCTTTCCTGCCACACTTCTCCACTACGCAACATTACAAGTAAAATTGACAAATCGAGTACAATCTGTCATGTTTCTTTGAACAAAGTTGTCTTCCTGTATGGGGTACAGCTTGAGCTACTTCCTGAAACAATCTGGCTGGTTTGACATAGTTTTTTTTTTTTTTTTTTTTTTTGCATTCACGCAATTTCCTTGGAATCGGAGAACAAAATGGTTACAGGACTGCTGGAAATCCCCTTTTCATTGAAACATACAGAAATCTATGAGTCAGATAAAGATGTCAACAATCTTACCAGAATAGAATAGAACACTATTACTAAATATTGTACGCGAGACACTCACTTTGTTCATTTTTACTCTTTCGTATTAGCTGCTGTAGCTCTTCTTGCTTCTCAGCCTCCATCTCTCTTTGCCTTTGTTCAGTGTTATACTGAAAGAAGAAGAATGATGATGAAAGCAACTATGCAAATTTGCAATTTGACTCCAGCACCAATGAGAAGTCCATGAAAAACAACGGCACTCCAAAACAATAACGAGGTTTGTGCATTTGGACATACCTGCAACTGTTGGTAAGGGAATTGGGAGCAGGGCTGAGAGTTAAAGGGTCCCAGGAATACGGGCCGGTGAGGGGCCAGCATAGCCGAATCTTGGCCTGGATGACCCAATCTCTGGGAGACGCTTAGGTCCATGGACTGCTCCCCACTTTTGGGTAGTGAAGGACCTTTGCTGATGGCATCCACTATAGAGTGGAACAGAAATGATCAATATCATATTATTATTATTATTATTATTATTAGTAGTAGTAGTAGTATGTAAAAGCCAAGTATATATATACTATATTATTTATTACGAATAACAAGTGTATAAATCCTCATTAAGTCTAATAATATATTAGATAACCGAATACTATATTTAGCGAAATTTACAAATCATGAAACCCTTTCTTTTGATATTTTGATGTTGTAATAGAAATAAAAGGGTAGTAAGATAAAAGTTTATACTTCTTCCTACTCCTTTTTGAACATGTATGTCTAACTTATTACCATGATGACTGCCTTACTTTATATCTGTTGTTGCTTAATAAGTTTTGTTTCTTGTTTTCTTCAATTTCTTTGTTTCCTTATTATTATTTTTACTTTTTTTTCTGTTTACAAGTTTTTTTCCATTATATATATATATATACAGTGTTCCCTCGTTTTCCGCTGGGGTTAGGTTCCAAAAAATACCCGCAATAAATGAAATCCGAGAAGTAGTTTGCTTTATGTTTTACAACTCTGTAAATGTTTTATGTTTTATTTAAATGTAAATGTTTTAAGGCTCTAAAATCCCCGACCGCACAATTTATACACTTTTCTCATTGAGGCATTTACATGTTCTCACATTTCTCTCTTGTTCAAACATTAACAATGTTCAAACCTTCATAAATTTTATAAAATGGGTATATTACAGTAAAAAATATGCAAAATTGCACTTAAAAAAAAATCCGCGTTACAGCGAGACCGCGAAAAGTGAACCGCGTTATATCGAGGGAAGACTGTATATATATTTATACATATATATATATTATTATTATTATTATTATTATCCTGATTTTTTTATGCATATTCAAAATAAAAATTCTAAATCAAATCAAAATCAAAGAGAAGGACATTATTTATTTACTAATAGGCAAACAAGTACATGTAGACTTATAGCATCAGATGAATAAATAGGCTTTAAAACAGGGGTCTCAAAGCTGTGGCCTTGGGGCCATTTATGGCCTGCCGGATGATATTTTGTGGCCCCTTAATGTAAGAAATGGAACTTGTGACTGAGGCCATGTACACACATAGCAGGGTGTTTTTAAAAACGGATATTTCCCCACTCCTTGTGTAGAAATAAATTCCGTCACGTTTATAGAAAAGAAAACATCCACAGCTAACCACATTAATACGTTTTTAAATACATTCATAATAACAATGCCAGACCTTGAGGTGGCAGCAGTTCCCCAAATCCTATCCAATCAGAATAAGCTTCTGTCTGGCGACGTCACTTCCACAAATTGGACCGACAATGATGTGCATGCCAAGCCTCTAGGCGGCAGTAGTTAGCCAAATACTGCTTGTTTCTTGACGTCACGTCCACCATATGTCGCACAAGCATGGACTATTAGCGCACACAAGACATTTCTTTTTTCTTTTTTTCTTTTTTTTTTTTTTAAATAAAAATAAATAAATAAATACATGTGGATGACGGGGCAAAATGCAGAAAAATATCTCCAATTTGCAAAACCCCCGGCTACGTGTAGACAGGGGCTGAAAAATATAGGCATCAATTAATCATGAAGAAATACAGTATGTTGATTAAGCAGAATTGATCATTTGAGTCTTAAAGTAATTGTGAAAAAGTGGAGAGCACGACTTGGCTGCCAACACTTTTAAATGGGGAAGGAGCAACATGACATCAGCTGTGGGAAGTTGAGTGAGTTGCATATGGAAGTGGGAAATGTACCCAGCCTATATGCCTGGCGCATGCATATGACTGTTACCGACAATATTGCTCAATATTGTCATAAGAGAGCCAATCTTTTTACAGATATACAATAGTGGTAAATATTCTATTACTGAAATGAAAAAGACAAAAAAAAATACTCTACATAAAAAACTCAAACAACAGAAAAAGTATCTTTTTTCCCAAGGTGGACTACATCCTGGACTGACCACTAGTCAATCACAGGGGCACCTGTGGATGAATGAACTATAATAATACGACTGCATGGAACTTGGAAGTCAGCTCTGTGAACCTCGACACAACCAATGGACAACAGTATAAAGCAAACATCCAAAGATTCCCGTAAATGTCTCTCTTCACAGCATTAGATTTCAGGGTCACATGCAGGTCCATTTGGGTCCAGTTCCTAACAGTCAGACTGACTCACAGTGAAATCATCATCTCTGTGAGGGTGTTTCGCGTTTGCTATAGTCCCTCCCACACTGCTTGCATGCAGTCGAATAATAAAGGGAGTTAATGAGACCAGTAGGATTTACAGTACATGCTAATGCACATTTAAGCATTGTGGTTTCACTTCTGCTCTTGCAATTCACATGAGCAACAGGAGTGCAGTGAGAAAAAATGTGGGGAATTTATTTCTATCATTTGAATCTGTGAGGAATTTAATCAATAATAAAAAGAGGTTGTCACATCTGCCTCAAATTCAAAAGGGTTCCGGTTCATATTGCAAGTTCAGCCGATCTGTGTGTGGGCTTTGAATGCTTTTCGCGTGCTTCCAATAATGTAATGTGGGTTTGAATGATGACCGTTCAAGTTGTAGCCCGCCTCTTATTTGCTGAACACGATAAGCAGGAGAAAAGAGATGGCTAAAAAGATCATCTCATTCAAAATCACTGACTGTAATAATAGCTTGTCACGCAACACAAGGAGGTCATGTGGTGTACAAGGAAATAATGTAATAATAGAAACAAAGAGGCAAGTCATTAGTGTGGGCGGGGGTAGCAGGAATTACCTGCATGAACGCATGTAATCTGTTTTTAAATGTTTTAGGTAAGTGCTTCTTAATTATTTTCTGTTACACCCCCAGTAATTAGAAAACATTACATGCCCCCAAACTCTCCTACAAATAAAATGATTTGTCTATAAAATTGTCTGAAGTACACGTATTAACATTAAAGAAAAAAAGAAGTATAGATGAAATTATAACAAATAATAACTTTATTAACATTGTTGTTGTTTTTTTTGTTTTTTTGTTTGTTTTTTTGTTTTTGTTTTTTTGGTCTCTCCCTGCCTTTTTCATTCCTGTTAACTATTTATCCAACAAGAAGAACCTAGACAGGGGTGGCCTCGAGAGCCTCAACCCAGCTGGTTTTCCATGTTTCTTTCCACTAACACACCTGGTTCATGATCAGGATCGTTATCAGACTTCTGCAAAGGTGATCAAAGGTTGCTGATGAGCTGATCATTAGATTCAGCTGCACCGAAGGAGGGAGACATGGAAAACAGGCTGGATAGCGGCTCTCGGGGACCCAACTTGGCACACTGACAATGAGAGCGCCACTGCCACCTACAGTAGTGGATGTTCAATTACACTTTATTGCAAGGAGAGAGAGAGAGAGAGAGAGAGAGAGAGAGAGAGAGAGAGAGAGAGAGAGAGAGAGAGAGAGAGAGAGAGAGAGAGAGAGAGAGAGAGAGAGAGAGAGAGAGAGAGAGAGAGAGAGGCTTGATCCTGGAAACAAACATTGCTTCTTGGAAAATAATAATAAAAATAATAATAATAATAATAATAATAACGGAAAGAAAACACTGAAAAGGCTTTTTTCTGTCAAAATGATGCTAAGGAACATGGATTTGTTTGATGACTGACGCGACTAAGTAAGCAAGTGTCAAATAAATCTTCACCGCCTATGCCAAGCTTCTTTTTATTGACTCATGTTTGATGTTCAGTGGTGTATTGAGTGATTGCTTATCAGTTACAAGGAGGAAACATGATGTACTGGCAGTAATCCAATTGAGTATTTTAACACAGTAAGCAGTCAGGTACCTTACTGTCATAGCGTGTGGAAAAACCATACATTCAAAAACATACGTCCTCCCCGTCCCAAAAAATATATTATATACACTTCATTAGATACACCCGCACAATATACCTTTGATTGCCAGTCAACAAGGTATTAATTCAACAAAAAAGGTTGTTTAGAAAACAGTTATCAGTTTAAAATGATAAAGATGAAAGAGAATATCATTATTTTTGCCATGATAAGATCTTGAAGCGTTTTATGAATAACCATAACGGTATGTAGAAATGATCTGTGCGAGTAGTTTCTCTCTCTTCTCCTTTTGAGCATTGTGGTACTAAAAATAAACGGGAGACAAACTTCTGGTTTCTGTAATGGCATATTTGTTTCACAACCATCCATCCTCTTTCTGTGGGCCTTCTGCACGCCACACACACATACACAGACACTTGCGCACTTCCTGTATCTAAAGTTAGTCTGCACCATAACATCCTCTTGGTTCATTTAGGCAAGCAGAAGCTGCTATTTTGGTTGAATAGATTTACTGGCGCATTGCTGCAGCTTGAGAGTGCAGATGTCTGTCAGCTGTATTTAGATCCACATTGTGGCCTATAAATTTGGCTTTGTTTATTGTTGGGTTGAAGTGAATGCCACTGTGTTATTGGATGGAGTTCAGTCAGTAAGTCACGCTTTAGGATAAGTGAGAGTTACTATTTGTGTGCATACAGTCTGCACTGTATTATACTTGCGCTTTGAACCTGCTTGGATTAGCAACCCTGCAGTGAGAATGTATGAGTGATATGATGACAACTTGATGCATGCAATCCCTTGAAAGAAACACACTCAGTTAGATCTCAAGGCTCGAATTATAGCGGTTTCGCATCACAGTTTGCGGGTCAACATTGGCAATTTGTGCCTCAAATGACAAAATTGAAAATCACAGATTTTGAAATTGTTTCGAATCAAGCAAACAACTGGGCTATAGTACGCATGTTAACATTGCCACAACACGCTCTGTGCTACTTACGCGGATGTTACGCCACAACCAGCTAGCTAGCAACAAGCGTCACTGGCTAATAGTGTGGCTAAAAACAACGCAACCTGCTGCCGAGTTAGTAATCATCACCTCCATTGTTCTCGCAAAGGCGTGATGAGGAAACATGGAGAAGCCATGCTAATTGCTAAGCTAACATAAGTCTGACACAGCTAGCACATTTAACAACGGAATTAAGTGCTTGTCATGATTGATTCCACTTTTCACACGTGTCTGACTCTGGCTGGAACCACTTTAACACAGAGAACATCCAACTGAACGACAAAATAACTGGCAAATTAATAAGGGATGATATATTCGCTAAACAGAAATGGAAATTAATTAGGGTATGTTACACCGAACATCAGCCAGGAGGTGTGGCCTTTAAGAATACAAATATATTATAATATAAAATGTTTATAATGTTCTCAAATTATATTACAGTAGATCCTCTTTTTATTTTTTTTTTTATTTTTTGCATTGCTTTTGGGCAAGAAAAAACAGTTTGCTTTTTTTCTTAGAAGAAGAGAAAAGAAAAGACAGTTTGTTATTATACACTAGGTGACTTTAAGAAATAAAAACTTTTTTTTTTTTAAAAGAAAAACAGTTGTTCATTCAATTGCTCATAAAAGCTTTGCTTCAGGATTATTAAGATGTAAATAAATAAATACATACATGCATACATAAAAAATATGCCCTACAAAATTAGAAAGTTGCTTCTCCATTGAGGTCATTGACTTGGATACACTTCATTGATGCATCTTCTGCACATTTTACTTTCCATGCTCTTGGTGAGCCGACGTCTTGGGCGAAAAGCAGACCTGACACCGACTTGAGTGTCAGTCATCTTATACAGGCAACCAACCATCCACATCATCACTGAGTGGGAATTAAACCCACACGGTCAGTGGAATGTACCACTACATCATCAGTGACCTCATGCATCTTATGAGGTCCACAAAAAGAGCTCAATCCAAATCAACAGCCATATCAAAATGAGGTAATATTTGAAACAGACTTCCACAAACCTACAGTCACGATAATAATGATGATACCCCTCAAATGACTACATTTCTTGCATCTTATTGGCTTGTGAAAGTTTACTTGCGTCACCATAATGCCCACTTTTAGTATAGTTCCTCTACTTGCCACCTATCTCTCCGTTTCCCGCCCACCCCTCTACTCTTACGTTGAGAGGAATGCACAGCTGTCGGGGACATTCTGTCCCTCTGCTTCCGAGCAGCTGGAGTATCAATCTCCAAATGTGTGCATCCATACGTGTGTGTTCTTGTGTATGTGTGTGTCCACCCTATGCCTGCCAAGATATTAATAGCTTGCAGTTGCTTCTTTTGAGTGTACACAGCAGGTCTTTGTGTTTGCATATGTAGGATCGGAGAGTGCAACAGTTGAAGGTGCATGTGCATGAGCAATGTTGTATGTCTGTGTAAAATAGCGCCCTTAATAGAAGCCCTTTGTTTCTTTTGAAGGGAGCAGTCTTTTGCTAAGTGTGTGTTTCAGTCCATGCAGCCACTGCTGATTATTTTTAGCGTCACCTGTTGTTGCAGAGAGCAATCAAGCAAGTGTATGTGATGACGTATTAATAGCAGTAGGCAGTGCATTTGTTGTTATGATGGTGTGGCATCAAGTGCATTTAAAAGCAAATGCCCCCACAAGTGGTTGTATTGTTTGTGAGTTTTAGCCACGCAGTTATGAATAAATTTGTTCTGAATTAGGGTCCCGTATTAGCCGTAAAAAAGCCCCGTAAAATCATTCTCAATTCTTACACTAAATGCAGCAAACGGTAAATTTGCCATTTTTGGACCACGGCTGCTCCCGTAGGTTGACAAGTGACAAGGAAGTTGCTCGTAGCCAATAAAATGAGTCGTGACGTTATATGTGGAGATCTTGCAAGGTAGAGAGGCAACTAATTAAAAAAATAATAATAATAATTTAGGCCCATGATTTAGAGGGACCCTTCCGTTAATCCATTTCAAATATGGATAGCAAACTGAAACGTCCTCAATCAACATCAGTGGCAGAACTACATGATAGCAGGAGTCGGGCCGAAGTCAAAATTCCAGGGCCGAATTTTTGTGCCAGTCCATCCCTGGGTAAAGATGTTTGTTTGTGCCCCCCCCCCACCCCAAGATGGCATTTTCATCCGTTGCTGTGATTAGTCAAAACAAACAAGATGCCACATCGTCAAATCAGCTCAAAATATTGTATAGATTTTCCCGCCTTTCCTGAGCAAATCAACGTGAAGCAGTCTCAGATTGATATTGTGAAGAACTCCCTTAAGTGAGTCACAATTATCAACTGGCCCGGTAATATTTTTGCACGATTAACCTTTTTTTAAGACACAATAATTTAAATAGGCCTACATGATTTCCTGAATCTAGTGGAAGTCAAGACAGAAAAACAAAACAAAAAAACGTGGTTGGACGCATATGTGAAATATGAATTCACATGTCAAAGCAAAAGTGAAGTGAACTATAATCTTTTCATAGCTCACATGCTGTGTGCGGTCTGCAGTCCCTGCCACGTTCTTCAACTGACATGAGTCACAAGTCTCCTGATTTTCTGTCCTTCGGGCTGTGCAGGGTAAGCAAGGTAAGGTTCTGTCAGCTAGTGTGAGCGTGATACAATGTCACAAGCTAGCATGCTCTTTAGGAGGTTGAAATTGATTTTTCACAACAGACAGACTGTTGATTGTTAAAAGAGTATCTTTATTTTTTTACCACCGTCATCCTCAGTGGATGTGCTGTTTACATGAGACTGTTTTTAACTAAAAACAGATGAAAATTGTTATTTGGGCTATTTGTTTACACAGAGCATTTATAGAACCTGGAAACACCAACTAGTAAACCAGACTTGCATAAAATTAAATACATTTTTTTTAGACCGATACCAATACCAGTTACAGATACCACTAGTAAATAAAATTCCCCCCACAACAAATGATTTTAAAGAAAGACCTACCCTAATATTGTAATTTTCCTTCAAATTGCATCAAATTTATGGCAATTTTAATTTCCTCTAATTTCTAATTTCCAGTTCCTGATTGTAAAACGGCCACTAGAGGGAGGCCCATACAGGTATCAGCCATCGTCACTAGTACCGATACCTTAAAATAAGGCTGGTATCGGCACCCAGACCTTCATAAAATATTATAAAATGATAGCAGGTGAGAGATTAAACTGGGCACGTGCGAGTAAGTCATAATCAAAACAAAAATGGGAGTAATGTTTACGTTCATTTACAACACTGCTGCATCCTGTGGAGAAACATTTATACAGTATGCCTACAAAGTGTTTAGAGTTTGATAGTGTTGGCAGCTGTACGTGAAACATTTAAAAAAAAAAAAAAAAAAAAGTACTCCTTGAATTTCAGAAGTTTGGCACTGAGATTAAAATGCATTTTACCTGTATTGAATTTCACACCAGGTCACTAGGTCAATTAACATTAGGTTAATTGACTGGTAGTTTTGGCCGTTAAAAAAAAAAAAAAAAAAAAGCTGCTGACTTTGTTCGAACTGTGTTGTTATTGCTCATTCGTCTCATTTTGTTTCCCGCACACAATACACAAGTAGTCCTATTTCTGTGTATTGAGGAGTGTATCACAGTCATATGAGTTGAAATCTTAAATCAGGAACAGGAAATGTGATCTTGGGCTGTGGCCTGTCCAGAACACTGTGCTTATTGTCAGCACGCTGCTGTGGATTACATTGGCAAACACTGGAGACTTGTAAAGGTTCTTTCCTGGGTATAGGTTGCAATAGCCTACAAATGGATACCCTGCAATGACTATCTGAGGTTGACATTTGACTTCACTATCAAGCATTTTGCAGTTCACTGGACAAATACATTTGGAACAGGTGACAATGTGCAGAATATTGCAAGAGTGGTCGGCGTGAAAGAATTACAGCTGAGGATGACACAGGAAGTCGTGCATTAATTTCAGTAAAGATCAGCAGCATTGCAGTTGAAGGTTGCCTCAAAGTTGCCACTGATAGAACTATGACAAGTAACATGTCCGATTTACCCTTTGACCACAAAGTTCATTACCCATTTCATGTAAGATAGCATTCAAAACTAGACTAAGTGCAATTTCTGGAGAAATTGTGTGGGAATGCTGAAAGCTGAATGTTCAGATTTGAATATATGAGGATTGCTTATGAAGTAAATTGAAAAATAAATTATGAAATGATGACCTCCTGGTGGTTACTGGACAATGCACTTTACCAATTGTGCCAACGAGCAGCATCAAACACCTGGTAACGATAAGTGTTATGTATGGAAGTGGGCGTGAAAAGTGTCACTTAGAAATAGTTCAATGTCTATCCCATTGAAAATGAATGGGGAAAAGTTGATACTCAACGTGAAATTGTGCGGATACTGTCAGTAATGTGAAATCAGATGATATATATATACCCCGGGAGGCGTGAATTTTTGAAGCAATTTGAAATTTGAACAGTGTAAATCGGAAGTATTAGATGGCAGTTGTCACATGGCAAAAAGGTGTGGAGAATAAAAATCACAATAACATATGTGGGAATGCTTCAGCATTCCCACAACCAGTACAGATCTTACACAGATGAAATTGATTACATTTTTTTCCTGAGTTTTGTAATAACTAAATTAAGAGATTAATATCCCTTTGTTGGTGAAAATCAACATTTCATTCGTAAAGGCATATAAAGTGGGCAAAAATGTTACAGCAACAGAGCCATGAGGATATTGCAAAGGATACGCAGCATCCGTCATTCATTAGTTCAACTTGAGCGGCTTGTAGGATGACAGGAAATATTTTATTCTACAGTATATAAATAAATATAAACTGCAAGAGACATGCATTTTAACTGAAAACTCTCGTTTGTCTGTAAGGTGTGGATGTGAGTCTATAATATCGCTATTGTTCTGTTGTGTTCATTTGGTCCAACTTATTTTATAATAAATATCCATCGCAGTACAAACAATCATCACAAAACTCGCTTTTTTCACGTCAAAATTGTTCCGGCATAAAGAAGAAGAAGAAGAAGAAGAAGAAGAAGAAGAAGAAGAAGAAGAAGAAGAAGAAGAAGAAGAAGAAGAAGAAGAAGAAGAAGAAGAAGAAGAAGAAGAAGAAGAAGAATGATGTACACTAAAATACAGTTTTATCTAATGTACTATTGCCAATTTCTTATCTTTAGCCACATGAGGCCTCTTCTAAGAAACAACCCTTGAGGCTACCACAACTTGTAAAGTTAAAAGGACAACAAACAATTCAGGTAAGGTGACACCCTTCGTGTTGAATAAAAAGACTGGTTATTATTCGTTTCCAGCCTTTCACAACACACTGGCAGATACTGTATCAACCAGCCATTCAAAGGACTAATGATATCTTCTATTAATGAGAGATAAACACATGATCTGAGAAACTTGAGAGGCAAAAGAAAGCAAGACTGTAGAGTCAAATCCTTGGACAAGCACAACATGAAACAAATGTAAGTTGAATCCCTGTAATAGCACCCAAACGATGACCTCATCCATCCAAAGACGGACACAACATCGCAAATATTCCATGAACTGTTGCTTAGTGGGTGTAGATTTCTTCATGCACGTTAGCGTGCATCGATACTATGTACATGTGCATATTTTCATTTTAAGGGGCTTTAGAGTGTGACATGTGAAAGCTTTTGTCATATTAATGTAAATACATTCAACACAGCTGACCTTAACTTCTGACATCACACAACCAAACATCTGTTGCCTAGCACAAATCATTTCAATTTTGTTATGAGTCCAACAAGGGGGGGGAAGTCACATTCACAGTATTTCTGATTTTTGTCACCTAGCATTTGAATATTAGTAAGTAATGTTTTAATATATGCAGTACATACATGATGTACTTTTCCTTCTTGACCTCCATTCTTCCTTCCCTCATTTACTTCCGTCTTCCTTCACTGAATGTTTTTCTACTTTCCTTACTTCCTATCTTTGCTCCTTTTCCCCTTCAATGTCCGCTCTTTCATCCATCAGGTTTTTATTTTGCATCCTTCCTTCCTCTGCTCAATTTGTCATTTTGTCTTCTTCCTTCCCATCACATCTGTTGTTTATTCATTCGTCCTTTCCAAGTGTACTTTCCTCCTTCCTTCTAGCGACTAGCCTTAAACCTGCTTTTCTACCTTCCTTCCTTATCTCCTTCCACCTCAGACCTTGCTAATTTCCTCTTTCCTTTCTTCACTTCTACCTTCCTTTCTGCTTTCCCTCCTCCGTTCCCCTTCCTTCCCTCTAACCAGCATCCTTCCTTTGTTAAAAAACATGTTTCTACTTTCCTTCCTTCCTTTAATGCCCGATTTCTACAGCACGACAATCCACTTTTCAAAAACTCTAAATATGTGCTATTATTCATGATAAACTCTATGGCTACTCTATCGGTCTATGAATATTTGGGCAGAGAATAATTGTTGGTTCTGGTTCTATACATTGAATTTTAAATGAAACAATTCAGATGCAGCTTGAATACAGACTTTCAGCTTTACATTAGTGGGTTGAAGAAAAGATTGCGTAAAATTGTGAAGAACAGAAGAACCTTCTTTTCATGGGTAGTAATTGGACAAATTAAAGTACTAATTTCTAATATTTGTTTGAAAATCCTTTTCCGTTTCCTGCTTTTTTTGTTTTTTATAATGCTCTGCCGCAGCAGCTTTCACTTGTTGGTTGGCCTTTCTGTCTGACGCTTATAATGCGTGCTCAATTAAGTTGAGATCGGGAGTCGGAATTGGCCATTCAAGAATATTCCACTTTATATATATATATATATATAGCTTTTAATAAAATGCTGGGTCACTTGGGCTGTATAATTCATTGACCATCTGAATTGAAAAAAATGCCCCCAAACCAGTTTGGATGCATGCCAACACATTGCATCACATTTGGTAAGATTTGGATCATGAGCTCTACCACATTCTTTACACTTTTTTTTCTTACCATCATCCAAAGAATGTTCTTCCAGAACTGTACTGTGATATTTTTTTGTTGTTCGATTGTTTTATCAAACTCTATTCTAGAGTTCTATTCTTGAGGCTTGGAAATGATTCTTTATGTTCCGTGAAGGTCCAAGTCGATTTGCACTGCTGAGTTCACTCCTTCTTTCTTTCTTTCTTTCTTTCTCAGGATGTTAACAAACTGTAATTAGCACACTGATAGTGTAGCACTTTCAAGGATGCAAACCCCCAAGTAAAGGATGGCTTGTTTCGCCTCCATGAAGATCCCCTTTGACCTCATGTTTGTTGTCACAACAAAACATTCCAAATGCAAGCACCACACCTCTTATCAACTCCAGGCCTTTTGTCTGCTTAATTGGTAATTGCCCAAACCTGCCCATGAAATGACCTATGAGTCAATTGCCTAATTACCCTTGGTCCCTTTTTAAAAGTGGGTGGCTGATGTTAAGGTGCTGTTACTCATTCACTTGCATTTCCTTCATCCAATTTGAATTTGGATGTCCTCAAAAGAACGCTGAGAGCCTGCATTTTATGTCCATGTCAGTTATATAGCTATAATTGAAATAAGTTTGATTAAGGTAAAAATAACAACTTGTGTCAATATACAAATATATTTAGACCTTTTTTCCATTAGACAGCTTCCAGTGGCCATGTGACCATTTCAAGCTTGCACGAGGACATAGCTAAATTTTTAGCGTTCCCAATTTATCTACGTTGTTGTATACAACTCCATTGTTATATTGGTGAGTTTATTGAGTGAAGACAGAGCTCATGTTACATTGATAGACTTTATAAGCATTTCCCAGAAAGCTTAGAGTTAGAAAATAAGCATTGCCTACCTTTATGAAGATGACAGCTCAAACCAGTCCAGCCATTTGCACTTTTGCATGAGGCGGAACGATGAGCGTATTTAAGGTAAGAGTATCATGTCACACAACAGAAACAAAAGGAAATGTTAACCTTATTATCCTTGTTGCTAAATGAAATGGTTGTCGTTTACTAACTGCCTTAACAGGTTAGTCCAACGCGGTTACTGCTAATTTAGAGTCCAATTTACTGACTAAATTGTTGTTAGAAACGTGTCAGCAGTCGCTGAAAAGTGTTCCTAAACACTCACATGCCGTCTCACCTTGAGTGTGACACCACTGGGAGGGCTTAAAGTGTGAGACTAGGGATCAAATTGCATGGGTGCGTAGTGCATGGGTAAAGTTGATAAACTCGTAGGCTGTTGTTTTTGTTGTTTCAAAATAGAAACGCCTTTTCAGAATAATTAAGTACACACCTACTTGGCAGATTATGGTGTGTTCACAATGATGTCATTGGACTGGGTAAGTCAGTGTACTTTAGGAATTGTGCAGCCAGTGTAAACTGAAAGCATTTCTCAAGCAGTAGCATTTGGTTACCTAACTGTAGAGTGCAAAGAGTACAATATTTGAAGGAAGGCCTTTATTTGTACAAATGAGCAAGGTTACTGCTGTCCCGCTCATTATGTCAAACTGTTTATGTAGGAGAAGCAGCTTGGTCCCATCTCTTCGCGAGTTTGGGGGGGAACCCTGTAGTAAAACACTCAATGGATGATGTTCTGCTTTTAACTCATTTGCTCCCAAAAACGTATAAATACGTTCTATTTTAAATATTATCATGCTCCCAAAGACGTGTTTATACTTTTTTTTTTTTTTTATGTCAGAGCATTCAAAAGGCTTTGATGCAGCCTCTGAACTGAAGAGAATGTTTGAAGCAATGGCAGTTATTACAAAAATGGCCAGCAGTGGGAAGCAGAGTATAAGAGATCAACCAGGGCCATGCTGAAACAAGCTATTTCCCCAGTTTTTGTGAATAATTATGCAACTTAGCTATATTCTAATGCTAATTGCTGCAAAACCGAAACAGATAGAAATATCCTTTTTTTTTCCTGATGAAAGACGAGACTCTAATCTTTCTTTTGATAGAGGTTCCATGTTTTTATAGCAATAGATCACAATATTCTGTCAAATCAGTCAAAATCCAATGAAACAGTCGGGAGCAAAAGGGGTTGCTTCAGTGAAAATAGCTGGGAGTGAATGAGTTAATATTGTGACATTATGACGACAATATATTGTAGCAGTTTTAATATCACGATATCACAATATTGCCATTATTCTTAAGTCCTTATGTATAGTCATATTTGTACATTATCTGGTATGACCTGAAACAAATTAATTTTGTCCAACAAATATACTATATTTTCATAATAATTTTACCTGTGTGACTAGCTAGCTAGTTTGGTTTTTAGATGGCTAATTTAGTTGGCCACAAATGTTCACATCACTGTAACCCACAAACAATGGACAACAGCGAACTGAGCGAGTATTTCATTTCATTTGACCCAGACTGACCCCGAACATCACAAGGTGAACCATTGTGCAGTTCAATTGCTTTACGGGAAAAATGATAGCTCGAGTTAGAAAACCTCATTGTCTCAACAGCTCGTCCTTCCAATCATGAGGTCGACTGACTGTGGCCCGAATAATTGGAGATACTGTATGTTCGAGTAAATTGAATTTCATGGCAACTCTTCCAAATTGAACGATAATTGTTTGACACTGAGCATGATGTTTTTCTGCTTTTTGGGTTTGGTAGCTGTTGATTTATGTGAAAGCTGAAAGTGAAATATAAAGAATATGTTTTTTTAAGGCCTAACTATTTCTTTAAGGCATTCAAATAGGCTGAGTTTGCAAATAATCTCTAAGAGGAGAGAATAGACATATGGAACACGTGGTGGGTACGACTTCAAGGTGGAGTTTTGTGGCCAGTAGGGCTTACTCTTCTTCGAGTCACAGGAAGCCAGTAGGAATGGGAGGAATGCAGTCAGGCAATACGTTGATGGAGGGAGCAGTGCTTGAAGGGCAGATTGCCAGAAAGCGTGATAGAAGAACACTGAGTAGCTAAGAGGATAATAGTAAAACATGGAGTAATTAAGCATGCCTCGACAAATCGCACTCTTAAAATAAACTGTTGGTGGATGCCTTGGTGGTTGCCAGCAGAACATTTTTTTTTTTCTGTGTGTGTGTATAATGTGCGACAAATGCAAAGGATATGTGACTGACTGCATGGTAATGTTGAAGCATGAAGGCTTTTCGAGCCCCAAAAGCCTTTCCACGCCCAATGGCAAAACAAAATAAAGCAAGCCGCGGGGAGGGGAGATAATACTCGACGCTCGTCTTGTTTCTCTGGAAACTGACTGTGAGGATGGAAAGAGTCACTTTTAGCTCTTCGCCTCTTTAAGTAGATCTGCATTGTGGCCAACCCCTCAAAAATCTGAACAAACATTTGATGACATGCTAACCTATTTAACTGTAAAATTGCATGAATCTTGATTCAATCTGAAAAGCAGTCAAAGATCCACAGCGCAAATATAATGGATAAAATCATATACCAGTAGCATATACACGAGTGTACCATCTTATTATCCACATTGAGGCTTGGATGATCGTGTAAACAGAGATGAGTGTGGAAAAGGTACAATTATATCTTTGACATTTATGATATGTCCAAGTTTCCTTGACTGGACAGAAAAAAAAGATCTACAAATATTTAGTTCAATGGCTTCCACCATGACAAAATCCTTCTGACAGATTTGTGCAATTAGACCTCCCTTGGCAGCCACATTCAAATGAGATCAGATTCCTGTAATGAAGCTTTTTTCCACCAGGGGGTGGTACTTTAATAAGTACCATCATCTTTTATGATATTTTCCTGAACTGAACAGACACAGAATCAGATTGTTTATGTCATAACCCGAAATCCTTCAATTTTTGTTTCATTACCGTGGTCATGTGACTTCAGACTGCTATTATAAGGGGTGCTCTTCAGACCATGCATACTTATAGCCACTTGGTCCACCATCTACAGCTAATTATACTAATTTATTTCTAGTCTTCCAAACAAAATTGACTGAAGAAGACAGTTAAATATGTGTTACTTATTTGAGATATTTGTGCATTGGGATAAAAGTGTGCAACTTTAAAACTAAAACACACTCTAACCCTTCCACTGGTGTTAAAGTGCCCTTCGCAAAATACTTGTATGAGTCAGAGGTTATGCCCTCCAGGGCTACGTCCACCTGACTGGTCTCTTAACCTGCTGCTCTCTGACCTTTGCAAACCAAACAATTGTACTGGGTGCCCACGATGTTTCTTTACAATTAAAAAAAAAATGAAATAATATGTTTGTTAACAAAGGCAGTTGATGAGATATCTTAACCAGATTTAAGTTTAGCGTTTTTAGTCATATTCACATTTTGTTTCAGATACTGTATTGATGGATGGAAAACTGATGTTGAGCCTGAGCCTATCCTATAGCAAACATGGCAAGAAATCGAGTAACGTCTTGATATGCTTCATGGAAATAATCGTGCCCATAAAGAGATCTATTAAAGGAAGTAAAACAAAACAAAAAAACACATTAAAATAAAATAAATCCAGTTAAAATATCTCATCAACTGCCTTTGCAATAAATTATTTTAATTGTGAAGAGACTGTGGACACCCTTTATTACTAAACAGAGGTTAGCATTTTACAATTTATTAATTTTTTTATTTTTTATTTTTTTGCATTATTCGTCAGGTCACTGGGTACCCGTCCATCATCCTCGCTCCGTCGTTTTTTGTTTTTTCAAGCCGAACCAAACTGTAATTGTCAGTCTGTCAGTCCATCATGCTAGTTTCAGTAGTATTCAGTAGTTGAATAACCACAACATAAACAATACACATTCATATGAAACACATCATTAAACTAATTCTGCCCGCGACCCTTGTGAGGAAAAAGCGGTCAAGAAAATGGATGGATGGCTGAAATGTGACTAATATGCACATCCCTGAAATGACACACATGCACACGGAGCATGACGTCAAATGACGAACATTACGTTTTCCCCCTTTTGATGACATTTAGATTGGCTTGAAACAGGAGTTCAGAACATTCAGAGAAAGACTATCCCATTTCATTAAAAATATTGCTCAAATAAAATTTGCATGAATCCACAGTCAATTAAAATAAGCAAATAAAATCAAATGCTCATCAATCTCATTACAGAAATGTCTCCAACTCATGTTGATACATTTCACCGCAGTTGGATTTCAAAAGCTAAAACGGTTTATATTTTTATAGCTGTTATTATTATAATTCTGTTTTAGTCATTTGGTAGAGTTCCACCAGGTGATGGCGGTGAGGTGATGCATGATACCACAGAACTGTGATCAGTTATTCTTAGCATGCTATATGGTGGAAATGTGATTTATAAGGCAGGGGGGGGGGGGGGGGCTGGCTTCCATAAAAAAAATATATATTCATCTGGAAAAACAATATGCAGGATAACTCAATCCTGTTTTTAATGGTCCTTGCTTGAAAGATGAGGTATCTGGTGTTCTGTACTCCCAGCCTCTTTCCGGCCTTAAACTGTACAGCCTCCATGTTTTCATCCCTATATGTCTGTCTCCCTCAGCACTGCATCGCATTAATGTTCTGTTTCTCATTTTTAGCAATGATTTGAGTGGACACTCTCTGAGGTGGGTGGGTCTGTTTCCAATTTTCTACCCTTCCCCGTCCTATGGGACATCACTTCCAAAACCAAAACAAATGCAACCAATACACAAAAGTAATTCTATCTGTGATAAAAACTCATTTCACAAAGTTTCTCACATCAGCAAGACAGCCACTTCCACTATGAGCATAAACGTCATTGGAAATATACTGGAGAATTAGCATCATATAGTTGAACAAAACAAACAAACAATTGTGTAATATTTCCTACCAGCTTCGAGGTTCCTCGCGTCAAGTCAATGAGTGAGAGCTCGTGTGAGAAGCCAGATCCCGCTTTGACAGGGGAGTTGTGCTGAAGCGCACTGACTCAACCGCTCGCTTGACTCAACTGGCTCTCAAAAGTCTTCATGTGAGCGCAACGAGCTCTTCTCTCGCCCTCTCTCGTCGTCGAATCACTCCCTTCAGCTCACTTTTTTTTTTGTTCAGACGCCACAGTTGCTCTGACGTAGCAACCTCCCGTAACTTGTTAGTGCCGCCCAGAAGCCGCACAGAGGTCGTGCGTTTCTTTGCGTGTGCGTGTGTTGCAGAGCGCTACAGATTGTGCTTGTGTCTGACAGACAATAGCAGGAAGTGTTTATTTAGTACTCACAAAGCACAGAGGATGGAACAACAGGGCTGAGCATTACCTGAGTTGAGAGTTTTTACAGTCACGTACAGTACAGTATATCCAAATTTGGAAAATCATCTTCAGTATAATGTTCAATTTAATTCAAATTGATTTCACTCTTAAAAAAAAAAAAAATGAAGGGAGACAGAAAGATGTAAAACTGTTCGACAAACTGACTTTGAGTTGAAATGTGTTCTACGTTTGGAAAAATAAACCGTTCCTCTTAATTTGTATTCCACTTTCCTTTTTTTTTTTTTTTTTTTAATTAGATTTTTATGTTAATTGGTAAAATTTCATGATGGGCTTTATACATTATTTTAAGGAGCTTAAACTCCATCAATTCATTAAATTTGAAAGTTTTTAGTTGTATAAATATTGGATTAGTGTGGTCTTTGCATCCACATCAGAAAATGACACGAATAGCACGTTTCTGTAGATGAATGATGGGTTCAGTGTAGGTTTTGCCAGCACACCCCCACACTTCAATGCAACAGGTCAGGTATGGAACAATCAATCAATTATAGAAATAATAACAACGCATTCTTGTTCAATGATTCTTTAACCTTGTGTAAAACAGCTACAGTTTGGGATACCTTACATTTAACATGTTCCATATGTTCTATTTGTCTATAAATGTTCATCAATAATAATAGCTATAAACTTAATTTAATTAGTCTCATCTATTTCTATTCCCTGCACTGTCAGTGTTGCTTCAACATCTATATTTCTACAACTGAAAATCATAAATCTAGTTTTACTTATATTTATAGACAATCTGTTGGCATTGAACCACTTCATCATATTCTTAAACTCTTTCTCTATCACTTGCAATACATTATATATATTTCTCCCACCATAAAATAAACTGGTGTCATCTGCAAACAAAATACATTTTAACCATTTTCACATAAATAACAAAACGTACTGGCTCCGGAATTAATCCCTGGGGCACCCCGCAAGTTACTTAACTGTGTTTTGATTGCCTACTATTGAATTCAACATATTGTTTTCTATCTTTTTTTTTTTTTTTTTTTTAAATAACTGCTAGTGCTGGTTGATCATCTGGCCCACTCTAGTTTGAGTTTGTGACACCAGTTTTGGTACTTTTCGGATAGACCTTGTATCTATAAACAGGTGTGTGCAGGCTACTGAAGCAGAGTTGGTTGTAAAGGCACATCAAGGATTAGACACACTACCAAAACAGTTTTGTGGTGGAGATGTATTATCTGAGTAGAGATACTTTACAAAAACAATGCCATAAAGCCAGCTGTTAACTGAGCATTCAACATGATTACTTGCACATGGCCACTTATTTATTCTTGAAAATTGCATTTCAGCCTAAGGGAAATGAAAATGGGAAAAACAATGCTGGGGATTTAGCGGTAGCACGCACATTATTACTGTTAATCATAATTTAATTGTATTGTCATGTCTAAAAGCCTACAAAAGATCTTTTCATTTGGCTTGAACAATTACGTGAAATAGTTGGTCTTCTTTTCTTTCTGTTTCTGTCTGATATACGGTATAGCTTAGATTATTTTCAAAGTTGTGTTTTCATATCTACTTGAATGTACAACAATAAGCGATACATTCATTCATCAATTTCATGCTGCTAATGTCATTGGCCTACATTTTATTTGTATTTCAAACTTGAATGACCAAATCAAGTTAGAAACGAACTGTCATCAGTGGCACTGCATCTCTTATTGGCGCTTCCTGAAAGTTAGCCGTCTCACTTGACAATAACAACAACAAAACGGGGTATGTGTGCTTTAAAAATACCACAGCATCTTATAATATCACAGGTGGTACAATATTCGTCTACTTGCTATATTTTGTTCTGGATGTTATGTCATTTGTGTACGAATATTTGTTTTGCTTGCCGACATGTGATACAAGCTAAATGCTAACATGTGCTGGCTAACATAAGCCCCGCATGGCCCTGATATCGCATTACACCACACACAAGGTCAGTTTGACTCAATTTTCAGAAAAGGATGTTGTTCATGCCTACAATCTCAACAATAAAACAAACATTTCATTTAAAATGTGATTAATTTACATAATGGTTAATACAAAGACAATATTAACATAATAATGGCTTTTTTCAGCAGGAACTAAACTAGCTATTTGCTTTTTTTGAAAAATAGTTGCTTGAGGGTCACGAAATTTGTTAAACGTAGCGGCAAAATTAGCAAGTTTGCAGCAATGACTTTTTAGGAAAACTAACATTTTTTCTGTTTGCAGCCGCACTGTTGTTGGTGTAAGCAGTTCCCTTTGAATTCGAGTAGTCACACACAAAAAACAAAGATTAAAAAAAAAAAAAAAAAAAAAGTCCGGACAAATAAACTTGAATGAATCGATTATTCACGCAGCTCTAGTTTGACCTTTAAATTGTTCTGCATGGAAATTAAGAGAAACATCGATTGGTAGAATGAAATTCTCTCAAATTCCGTTGACGTTTGAATCCCGCAGAATAATTGATCTTTGTCAATGAAACACAAGTCCCCATATGACCTACTACCAGATTAGCCATGTTAGTTGAATTAACCTGTTGATCTTTTTCTGAGTGATTGTATGCGTCTCCTGTCTGTTGAAGAGAAATGTGACTGAGAAGGTCAGCAAGAGCCGTGACCTCGGCTGCTGTGTGGTCTGCAACTCCGCTAGCTGCCATGGATCAACCTTGTGGTTCAAATGGAACTTCATCCTTTGGGAAAACACACTGACCAAAGGAAACTCATGTTTGGGGGTCATGGGCCTTTGTATTCTTGAAGAGTGAGAGAGACTTTCTTGGTCACAGTTCTCAAACGTAATTTTTGAAGAATACTGTTGGATTAAAAAAAAAAAAAAAAAAAAAAAAATATATATATATATATATATATATATATATATTTGGTACAGTATATTTAGCAGATGAATGGACTGCAACATTGTGACAGTTATTTTTGGATGTTAAAGTAGCGGGATTTCCCAGAATCTCCACTTTTCAGGACAAAAACAGCAAAAGATGTCAATGTTGATGTACAATGGGATCGCCATCATCTGGAAACATGTGGAAAGGTAGAGCTGAAATGAGACCTTAAAGTTCAAGAGGAGACAAAGTACAAAATGTTTTAATTGGGAAATTACTTTCAAGAAGGAGATACCATAATATCCTGTCAGATTTTGTTTTCCTTTTTCTGTGATGAGTCATGCAGCAGAGCCAAAATTCTCTGTGTACAGTACATTGACTAAATAAATAAATAAATAAATAAATAAATACATAAATAAATAAATAAATAAAAATCTGTTACTGTGGATTTGGAGCAGATTGCATTACTTTTAATTTTAGGTTAACCCATTATATTGATCCAGCAGATTGGGTTAACTGAAGAGCTGAAACATGTCACCATTTTCAACAGTTTTGGTGCACTCATGTTGAAGTAAATTTAATGTCATTTTCCAAAACAAATGATTGATGGAGGTTTGCTGTCTCAGTGGGTAACACTACTGACTTGGGACATGGGGATAGGGTCTTACGTCTGGGTCAGGGTGAGTAGTAACATCCAGTTGAGTCCGTAGGCAAGAGTCTTTCAGAAGCCAGGGGTGTCCAAACCCTTTCCTCCAAGGACCACAGACAGAAAGGTCAAAGGATTCAAGGGCCACGTTGAAAATTAGCCATTCAAGCATTTGCATATTGTTTATATATTAGTATTTTATTTTTGGCTGCCTGAACGGCATCTATGTGTATAAGGAAAATAGTTTAAGATTTTACCAGTGGTCTAGAACCTGGCACCCACCCGAAAATATCCGCCTTTGCAATGAATAACAGCTGAAACAGGAGCAATCTGTCGCAAACTCACCATTTTACAAGCAGTTACTTGGGAATCATCCATGTGATATTTTCACCATTCAGACACAGCAAAAAGGGGAGGAAACCATTTCAGCGAAATATTTAATGATATATTCACTACTGTGTTATAAAGAGAAATGCTACTAGTTTAGTTCATTCGTATATTTAGAAAAGCTCTACATCTATATAAAATAGTGTTGTTCCATTACCGATACTGGTATCGGCAGAGGCCCCGATACTGCATTAAAACAGTGGTATCGGTGAGTACTAACAAGTAACATGCCGATACCATTAATTCCAACACTAATATAGGACTTTGAATGCAGCGTCTCGTGTCTTGCTTGTGCACGACATTCACTGATATATGACATGTTCATTGCATGCCAATCTAAGATATCCTATTGGCCCTCGAATGCTCTCAACCAATGGCAGGACAGCTTTTTCATATTGAGAAAAAAAAAAATCTTAGGTATCTGTATGGTATTGGCATCGGCCGATACGGCAAAGCTGGGTATCGGAATCGATATCGGGGGCCAAGAAACGGTATCGGAACAACACTAATATAAAACTTTAAAAAAAAAATATATATATATATATATATAAAACAAATTTAGTAGCAGCAAATATGTATGCCGTGGACCTGCCCAGATCGAGGTGTACTGCCCGTATTTTTAACTCATCAGTATGTGTAGTTAATTTTTACCCTTTGTTGTATCAAAATCGGTGTGCAGGATCAAATCTTCAACCCAATGTGCTGGGTATAAATAACCCGGCATTGGTTCAGTCCCTTTTGACCTAGCACTGAGGCTAGTTAGCGAGCTATTTTACCCAGTTTTTTCACTTCTAACCCAGCAGTTTTAGAGTGTGGAAATTGGGACCGAAGAGGTGACAATTGCATGCAATTATGAGTAGCATTTTGACACAAGCGCTGATCAAGTCAAATGGTTGGATGGAAAGTGTTGACACACTTTACCCCAGTTAGACCTTCCGTGATGGTGTGAAATGAAAATAGATTTGTCATTGTTCCCCCATTTAAATGTGTCATCCTTAAAACAAAGCAATGTCCTTTTGCCTACGTGGCTTGGTGACCTCTTGAAGGGACGCGGTCACACACTTTCCAGAATGTGAGACTCCAATCAGGCTGAATGGCCAGCCGACCTCTGTCTACAGGAAGGGAGAGTTTCCTGAGAGGTCATGCTTTTTCCAGCCAGACCAAACACTGCCTAATTGCTTTGTTGTTCATCGGGCCGTGCCTGTTTTTGCGTCGCACTTTTCCTTTGTTTAGCATTCCCAAGTATATTACCTGCAGCAGTGGCCAAAAAGGTGGGGAGGAGGAGGGAAGTCTGAGGAGCGGGACACAGAGGGAGGAAGGGAGAATATAAAGGCATGCCTCCGACTCTCCTTTTCCTCTCTCAAGCTATAAATAGCAAATGTAGGAAGGTGCTGATGGGAGGACCTGAATGAACAGGGGTAATTGGTGAGAGAAAAACAGCTGGGGGAGAGTGTTTTTTTTTGGGAGATGGCGGCCTGCCATGCAGCTGTACTCTGTCCTTCAGGCTCCGACTCCCCCTTACATTATTACATCGGCCCTTTCTTTCTCTCACACACATATGCTAAGCAGGAAGGAGAGTCATGGGCCCCTGACAACCCTGAAGAAGCACAGAATGTGCAATATGAGGCAAGAGAACAGCTGTAGAGCGGGAGAACGGCCAGTCCAGGGGCGGGGGTCAGTCCATTCACAGAAGAGGTACAGCTGAAGAGAGATGGAGGGGGGAAACAGTTCAGAGAACCTTTCTGGAAGTGGACTCAACAAATGCATTACATTTATTAAATCAAGCCCAGAATGTCCTGGCTGGGACGGCGGAGGCCCAACAGATGTGTCAGCTGTTGCTGCAGAACCGATAGGCTTATGATGGTTGGGTCTCTTATTATGTGGGCTCCCGGTGGCCAAACGACCTTGGGAACTCGGACGGAGGCTGAAAAAAATGATGCGATGGAAACACGATAAGGTCACCCTGGTACATAAAATACAGTAAACAGACCCTCCATTGCAGGTTCCGGGTTCGCAGTGTCCCTGGATCGCGGATTTTGAGGATCACGTCAGCCGGAACCATGGACATGTCCTTTTCATGAATTCTTTTCTCGAGTGACGCTCGCATGTGGGGGATTTCCGTGCTGTTTTCAGCACCGCCACCTGGCGGTCGGGAGGGATGAAATAGAACAACTACGGTACTATGTTGTTTTAAATCTCATCTATTCTGGGTGCAATTCTATTCTTGACCACTAGATGATGGTACACAACTTATTCTGAGATGGTGTAAATTTGGAAGGAGAAGAAGAAGCATATAATGTGGAAGTCATACACAGTTTTCTTTCTTTTTTTCACTTTATTGAACATTTACTGTATATACTTGCTAATTCTTGTACTAATTAATTAATTAATTTATTTATTTAACTGTTTTATTGCCAAACGTTATCCGACAGTGCCAGACAATTTCGAGCAATTTCCACTCATCTTTTAAGGTAAACAGAATATTGTGTGCTATGACGACATAAACATGGTGGATAGTATATGAAAGATTGGATTTCATCCTTTCATTAGAAAAAGAAAATATGTTTCTACCTTATTCCGTTCTTTTGTGATCACCATTTGAAAATAATTGGAGTGACATCAAGCAAAAATGGAAAAAAGGAGAAAAGAAGCTTTTTGTGAAAATACATTTTCTGCACAACAGTGACTTTGACACTAATATTTTTTGTTTAGTGAGATGCAATGCTGCCATCTGCTGGCCATAGTTAGGGGGTGTTTTAGGATTCCACAAACCCCATTCACAAACCACTGCCGCACAAAATGTTGCACTGCCCGCTGAAAGACCAAAAAAACAAACAAACCGTAGTTAACGTCAATTAACGTTTTTGGCGGCATTCATCGGGATTTTAGCATACGCCATTAAACGTTTTTGGCGGTAAAAGAGTTAATCATTCAAATTTGACAGGGTTGGTAGAGCAGTTTCTCTATGGTGTGCCAAATGTATTTATACTTTTTCTTTACATGGACTCTATGAAATACTATTAGCGTCACCGTTAGTTTACTGAGACATTCCACCAGTTTGTTTTGTAGGAATATGCACATTTTTTCACAGTGTAAATTATCTAGTTGCCACAACTCAACTCATAACATCATTGATATGCGCATTAGACTGATCAAATCCAACGTGATCAAAATGATTCTTAATCATCATCAACAATTTAGTTAAACTGATCACACCTGAATCTTCTGCACATGCACTGAGGAGCATTTTGTGAAATCCCCTCCTTCACAGATGAAAACCCACTTTCTTTGTGGTTGGACATCATACATGTTGCAGCATTTGACGCCTTTGTGTTTGTGAGAGCACCTGTACTGTCTGTCTTGTGACCATAATAGCGGAGCATATTCCTGCATACTAAACACCACAGCCTGCCCACTGGTTTCCGTTTGTCACTTTACAGTAAATTTTCAGTCTTGTGTGAAAGTCTTAGACTGATTGTCATGAACTCGCCGTTTTTGAGATCCAAATATCAAATCAACTCAAACTTTGTTTATATAGCTCTGTCATACATAAAAAGGCAACGCAAAGTGCTTTGCAATTGAAACATTCATAAGTAAACATCCCCACGAGAACGCTTTACACACACAACTATGTAAAAAAAAAAAAATCATGGCAAGGCACAGAGAAACCATGTGAGGAAAAGCACCCAAGAGGATCTCAAAAGACGCTAAAAACTAAACGACAGTAAGAATAATAGCTTAAAAGTAAAAAAAAAGATCACTTAAAAAGCAAACTAAAAAGGTGTGTCTTGAGCCTCCTTTTGAAAATATCAACATTCTCTGTGGGCCTGCTATCCTCTGGCAGGCTATTCTAGAGTTTAGTTTAGTTTAGTTTAGTTTAGTTTAGCTTATCTTAGCTTAGCTTAGCTTAGCTTAGCTTAGCTTAGTTTATTTAGCACAATTTAAAAACAGTGCAAGGAAGGAATGAAGCCGAAATGGCTCATACAAGATTCCATTCCATCCTCAAAGGGTCATTCCAAATTTGAACAAATGATTCTAGTTAGACAATAAAATCTATCTAAACAAGAGAACAAAGTAAATTGAATTAATTAAGGAAAGAAAGAAAGAATGAACAGTGAACAAGAGGTGCATACAGTAAAAATGAATTTAAGATTTCATTATAAGTAGACAGAGGGAGATGTAAAATAATTATACTCAAGATAAGAGTAAATTTAGCTTCAATAATCTTTTAAAAGCAGTGTAAAAGGACATATTTTTCAACGATGTATCCAAGTCATTCCAAAATTTAGGACGTCTCAATGCAATATTGTTCTGATAGTGTGATGTTCGACATGTGGGCAAATGGAAATTACAATCATTCCTAGCAGAATACTGGTGAAAATCATAAGAAAAGGCAAATAAATGGTGAGAGATCTTGTTTGTTATAGACATACTTGTGCATAAGTAAGCAAAAATGTAAGTGATTTAGCTTATGAAATGGCAGTATGGAATATTTTTGGAAGAGAGGTAAAGAAGGTTCACGAGGGCTGGATAGAGAAATTATTGAGTTAAGGACAATAATGGCTGCTCTTACCCTAATACTTAAAAGGATCTGCGAGGGTTGATAGGACAAAAGCAGGCCAGATAATAAGGTGGCCCAAGGCAACTTAGAAAAACAGTTTAAAATCAATTCTAAAATGCACAGGGAGCCAATGCAGCGATTTTAAAATTGGTGTAATGTATAAACATCAAACAAAGTATTCATAGACAAAGCAATGCACTAAAATGGTGGCAAAATGTAACATCTTGTTTCTTATCTGCAGTCTGTCTTCATTGTATGTAGGCCACAAAGGCGGACCACAGACCCCACAAGGAGGTCTGCAGGTGTCTCCCTGCCTCCAGGTGCAAACAAAGTATAGCTACTAAGACAAAAAAAAAAAAGTAAAATAACACGACACACATACATACATATGGAAAACCAGATTCTATCTGTCAGACAGTGAATGTGGCACACAGCCTGGAAGCATATATATATATATTTATATATATATATATATATATATATATATATATATATATATATATATATATATATATATATATATATATATATATACCACAACACACATCCACCCACCAACATCACATTTACCTAAAATGACCTACTTTGCACTACCCACTCAAGTAGAAAACAATCACACAGCAATTTTTCCAAATGAAATTTCTAATTGGGTTTGTCCACATTTTGGTGGATTTGTCATTTGTAGTAATTTGGTCTGAGTTCAATATACAGCACATGTGCGTGTGATCGCAGTCCAATATAAGATGTTCAACAGGCAGGAAACCACAGAAACACTTGCTTTGAGCTTCATACAAACGCACACAGACACTATTGTATATACACGACATTTGATGTACTGTATACGTTAGACCACTGTGAACGTTGAACGGTTAACAAAAGCACACAAAATAAATAAGTGGCATGTCATATTTGTGTTTATTTATCTAATGTCTTAAACAATATTAGCAAGTGGACTGTTTCTTTAATAAAACCAACCTCGACTGTTATGACAAGTTTGCTCTACATGATTTACTTGGTTGTTACAAAGTTTTCAAAAACAATTTCCAGTTTAATACATTTTGTAGAAACTTTATTTGCATGTATGCCGCCATTGTTTACGTCACAATGCATTCTGGGTAGTGTACTAGTGATGTACGATAACAGCAAATGAAAACAATTGCGACTATGCTAGCATCAACGAAAAATGAGTCAAAATGCCACATTGCGCCACTTTTCAATGTCATTTTTGATCAAAGGGGAATAAAGAAAACGAGATATTCCTCCATTGTTAAAGAAAGAGTTAAAGAAATATGTGGGAGGATGCAGTTGGGAGCGTCCGCCTACTCCGCACCGTACTCTTGTTACTAACCAGAATGCATTGCAACATAAACAACAATGCAAATAAAGTCTCCACAAAATGCATTAAACTTTTACAAATTTTTAAAAATGTGTCTCAGTTATGTTAGTAACAACCAAATAAATCATATAGACCAAACATGTTGGGGTTCCTTTTAACCAATCAGATTTCAAATATGTCCTACCCAGGCCAGTGGATGTTTTTTTTCTGTCCTTTGATTGGGTGGTCAGAGCAAAACTGAGTATATCTATTGTATGTAAAATAAATAAATAAATAAATAAATAAACAAAAATCTTAAATGTTTTTGTCATATTAGATAAACATTGATTATGAACTTCTCCAGATGATGTACATGGCACTGTTGTTATATTATACACTTACATTGTGTTTTTGTCTAGCATAAATAGTTAGATAAGTCCCTACTGAATATAAGGGTACCACATACACGGCCCACCACTGATATAGTTTCAGTATCATCTTCAATCAGGATTCTTTTTTCATTTGTTCTTCTACCAACCCCCCCCCCCCCCCCCCCCTTTTTTTTTTTTTTTTTTACTTTGCTGTTTATAAGAATCGTAATTCTAAGATGGAAAAGCAGAACAGGATTCACATTCTACATAAACCTTGTCATATGCAAATGTATAGCACCGTTAAGTTCTATCAACTCAAATGTGGAGTTCTGGAACTATTTTGTCCCTTATTGTACATGATTTCACTGTAAAAACAGACACTACTGAGAAGATGGTCAGGTATGAAGTTGTTCTTTCCATTCATCTATTTACTTTACTCATATTGTGAGAGAAACCCAATGAGGACCTCTCAACGGGATAGTTTCAGATTTATTTATTTTTTATTTTTTTTATTTTTTTTTATGTGGCAGATTGAGCAAAACATTCCAAACGTTTCTGATCAGGGTGGATCCATTCACTGGCCATTTAAAGACAAACTACACATTTTTGTTAGCGTGTGCTACTATTTCGTTCACACACTTCAAACTGGAACAATGCGCAGTAAAAAAAAAAAAAAAAAAAAAAAAAAAAATCAGTTTATTATACGCTTTCATCCGCACTGAAGGCAGACAGCTGCTAAAATACTACACTATAGTCTGCGAATAGAATGAAAACAACATTCTGAGTTCAAACTCCGTCGCATGGGAACACCTTGGAAAAGTTCCACCCAAACCCTATAGTGCGTTTAATGTCATCTGGGCCGTTATAGAACCCACATGGCTGAAGTGGATAGAAAGTGAGTAAACACATTCTTATGTTTGTCTGTGTGTACTGTAGATGGAGGAAATGTTTGCTCGCTGTTACTGCAGCCATTATTTACCAAGGAGAACGTTTCACATACAGCACATCTAATGCTGTTTTTGTCTCACCCAGAAAATGAGGAGGGACGACGTGAGAACAATCTTCAACTCAAGATTAAAAAAAAATAATAATAAAATAAAAAATAAAAAATCATATGTGAGAATCGTAGTAAATGTACATTAATGGACTAATGAGGTTAGGGGTCGTCTGTTAAAGTACTTGTAGTAGTACTTTTTTTTCATGGCCTAAAAACACCCAATACATGAGTACAAAAATATTGATATAATTTTACATTATTAATATAAGATTTCTCATCAGACATTAAACAACATTGACTTTCGTTGGAAAACTTTGTAAAGAATTTGACCAATTTGCACTTCATTTCTCAGTCTGCGATGGTCACTGTAAAAAAAAAACTTTTTTTACTTGTTGAATTAAAATGTGACAAAATATTAAACATTTCTTAACACATAGCTGATGTAGTATGAATGAGCCCATTTATGCCTTTGCCTTAAAAGGGGATTTTAAAAAGTCTTCAGTTTGGCCTAAATAAATCAACACTTTGCCTTTAACAGCACAATATTTATTTAGTTTTTTTTCCCCTCTTTTTTTCTTTTCTTTTTTTTTTTTTAAATTAAAACTGAGCTGGGGAAAAAAAAGTAATTTGAATACCAAACACCAACTGCTTGTCCTCATGGTCTGTTTGAAAAACGTAATTGTAAATATTTGATGTAGTAGATGTATTCGAATTAATAATTTGAAGCAACATTTATGAATGAATGTGACTTATCATATCCCACATTCAAAAGACGACTATTTGTTGGAATGTGGAAGCTGATGCTCGAGTACCTGTAGAAAGTTAGAATATTAAAAAAAAAATTCCATAAAGGAAGATCAGCATTCCGATTTCAATGATAAATGCATCATTTCCCGCATCCCAACACTCCATGTGTGCATTCTGAGAATCGTGAGAAAGTGATGTCCTCGCAGAGGAGAGGACCATCACGCGTTCCTCACATTCTGGACCAAAACCACATGGTTGCTTTAGCTCTAATGACATTTGGATGACTCGCATAAAAAGGGCATCCAACTTCCAATTTGAGCGGGCACGCAATCAATGGACACGCCGTGCGGAAAAAAAGGTCAATCTGTGCTTCGCATTTCTAATGTGACCCAAATTGTTTTGTTTCCCCCTTTTTTTCCCCACATTATCTTTTCATGTTTGGCTGTTTAGTTTGAAATCAAACTCTCGACTATCTTCCTCTCACACACAAGCTTGTTATTACTGGAAAGCAACAACCGCAAGTGCCATATCCAACAGTCATATCTCAAACCGGGATTATAAAATAAAACACGCTCATTTCCACAGAGGTGCAGTCAAAATATCTTGTACTGTTACAGTTGAAGATGCTACTTCATGTGGCAATTTTCTTATGACTACATGTCGCTACAACGTTTTGAGACGCTTAAAGCCACTCGTGGCTGGAATATATGCATCTAGCTTGTGTTTTGATATCCTTATCACTGGTGATGTTGCCATGGCCACCAGCTAGCTCGCAAGCTAACATGCTTTGTGGCGCTCCTCAATGGGCCATGTGATCGTCGTGGTTTACTTCCTCGCTTGGGAATTTAAATACAAATAGTGAGCTGTTCCTTAAATTGTGATATCCGAGGAAGATATATTTTCAGGGTGTAGGTATACTTCAAAAGCTGATATTGTCAGATAATGTTGCTAGCTGTCAAAATGGGCAATTCAGGACTGCGTAGTCCTCAATCTCATCACGTTTTGTTTTGAGCAAATATGTTCACATGCGTAATGTATTTAGAAACAAATGCAAAATTCACTTCATAAAATGTTATTCACAATTCTGAAATTACATCACAAGTCAAAGTGGGGTCTTTAGCTGGATTCACTTGGAGTGTCCCAGTTCCGCCCTCAAAGTGTTTGAGGAAAATTAAACAACAAAGATGGATGATTCCGATAAATTGTTTGTTCTGGTTAACACAGTCATTCCAAATCACATTGTGTCATGTGAACATATGTCTTGTATTTACATTTACCTGACACATTCCGAGTAGGATAAATCAGATTTTCCCACTTCCCTTGAAAGCAGCATTTATCCTTTGTGAAACTACACTCTCCGCTCATTGAAAAGCATTGGACTTTGGACCCTTGTAATTTGATTTGTGAGGATTACTTTGATTTGAAAACATGATAAAATGTTGTTTGACTACTATAACAATCTTCCTGGTTTGTATGAAATGAAATGAAGCGCTGCATTGTAGAAATAGCAGAAATGGCCGGCTGTTCGGAATTGTCAGCACTCACAAACAAAATCTGCTAAACCGCAGTATGATTGTGTTTCTCTTCTATTGTTTCTGTTGCACGCTTTGTGTGACTTCAGAGGTGTATTTTTCTTAAAATGTTTGTATAAACGCTGCTATTTGACTTGCCCACAATATGCCACGCTTCGTTTACATGAAGTTCTGTTGTCCACCATCCTCGGCCACTTGCTGACCGTGACATACCGGAACAATGCCTGAGATAGCCGTTAGTGGCTGATTCTTCTTACATATGGACGCGAACGTGCTCTCAGTTATCCATCCTGCGTCAAAGCATTGGGTGTACTGTTTCTTCTCGCTCTGCTGGGACGCAAGGCTGCCAGAACGTGCTCACCTAAGGGGTGTCGCTGCAACCAGAGCCTCTCTTTTCCTTCACCTAACCTCATGCGCAGATGCAACGGTTTGAGCAGACCGCAAGGAGCGTGAGCTTATCAGCAGGCAAAACAAGTGCTTCTGCGCCGCACCAGGCGTGACAATTAACTGTCGAGCTGGGACTGAATTTCTCTGATAACCTTTTATTTGTTGCCCCTGTACGAGACTCTACGTGCAATCTCGCCCTTTCCACGGCCTGCCCAGAGATGTGCAATAGTGATGAGCTCAAATCTCATCCGGCATATTGTACACGCGTCAGATGTGTCTTGATACAAGCCTTCAGTGTGCCACCACAACTTTGTGGTCACGCTGTCCGCCAGCGCCTAACTGATGCTAACTGCTCCTGACCGGCCTGTCACAGGTCATCAGGTCAGACAGTGATGGGCTGTTTGACTCACTGGGAAAGACAGACACTGACCTCTGGTGGATAACTGGTAAACTGCATTTATTTAAAGCAATTCATCCACCCCGGCCAGACGTTTCTGAAACCGAGAATTTACATCAATAGCCCTGTAATATTTCTAACACAAATTTAGCCATTGCTTCTCCTGAAATTGGGTAATTGCAATATTTCTTTTTTTAAATTGATATTAAATAATTGCTGACTTAATTTGTTGTAAATATGCACAGGTACAATGAACAATTAAAAAATAAAATTACATAATTAATACTTTACATATACATTACTTCTTAAAAACATATTTTATACCTTATCCTCAAATAAACTGGCACATTTGGCCACTTTCAAAATTAAATTGAATTAAGTGAAAGCTGGCCACTGATGAGAATGGCTTTTGATGAGTGATGACTCCATTTTGTTTTATTTTTTTGTCTCTAAAGATGATACCAGGGCTATTTGCAACACTTGTGGACATTGAATTTCATCTAAGCGGGAAAACTTCCCATATGCTGAAATGTATTATCATATACATCAATGACATATCATTTGCATGATTCATGGATAAGAAATTGAATCGAAAACGGAACAACCTAAACTAATGAAATAATCTAATCATGAAATGCTTCCTAATGAAATGAGATCATAACCCAAAAAGAGAGAAAGTATAATTTCAGTATAATTTTTTGTGACAGTGGTGGTATTTCTAATGTAAAATAAGTGCTTTGGTTCAAATTAGGTTGGTGTTGTGGATTGTCCCTCAAAGATAGCACACAGAAGCACACTGCACTGTACAAGTGTTTATTTTTGATTTGCAAAACATTGGACAAAATAATATTACATAAACACAAACTTATAATAGAAAAGAGATCTTTGAGGAAAAAAAAAAGACAGAAGATAAAATTGCAATTACAATAACATTTAGGTGATTTAAATCTTTCCGATAACTAGAGCCAAGCGTGACCTATACATTAGGCCTTTTGTGGCAAATAGATTCAATCAGTATGCGCGCATTATATGAGATTATATGAAGTGCTTTTGTTGGTTTAGGCATTTTTAATTGAACGTGGCATAATTTGGCTTCATAGTGACGGATTAGAATTCAACGCCAAATTCATAAGTACTACGTCATAAGTCAGATACTCTCCCAGTCACACATGAAGCTGGGGAACTTGGTGTCCCTGCAGTAAAAAGGTCATATGGCACACAGCTCAGGGTACAAGTCGCCATGGCAACAATCTTCCTTTTTATATTTAAAAAAACAAAAAAAACAAAAACAAAACTCATATTTCATTCAGTGTTTACCTGAAGCAGTTTGACATGAGTACAAAAAGTGATCTCTCTCCAATGAGTACCACTACGTTCCTATTGGGGGCAGTGGGGGATGAGGGCGACACTTTGGACCACGCCCACATTGTGTAGTGTCATTAACTTGGTGATGCTTGAAGATTAAAAAAAAAAAAAAAAAAAAAAAAAGCAGCATTGCGTCAAGTGTAATTGTGTACTGAAGATGTCGCCTCTCCTAATTCCCCTCGTCGGACCTAACATGGGCCGGGAATGACACAGGTAAGGAAGTAGACAGACAGAAGATGTGAGGAGAAACAACTATAGAGCTTAAATTATGCATATGGTACCAAGTGGGGCTGACACGCCTCTCATTGCTCCCTCAGCCACGAGAGTCCCTCCGGATACTTCCCTAATAAGTTACATCGCCTCCACAAAAGGTCCTCTCCAAGGTTTGCCTTTACAAACTTAAAAAAAAAAAAAAAAAAAAAAAAAAAGTCTACACACCAGCTAAAAATGACTTTTTTGTGATGTAAAAAATAACTTTTTCCACTTTCATTGCCTGTAGGAAATTGTTGAGATTGCAGGCCGAGTACTTGCCAGAAATTGCTGCAGCTCCTTTCGACATCATATGGTTGAATACATTTTCATGTTACAAATGGGCATGCGGCTGTGTACAAACTTAACCAGCATTTCAAATGTCAAAAATGTCCAAGGCAACATGTAACATGGAACACAGAGAAGTTGAGAAAATATGGCACCACTGATGTTTAAGAAGACTGGACAAGAAAACCGCAACTATGAAGGAGTTCCAGGAATTTCTGGCAAGTCATGGCTGCATCTTACATGACAACAATTGTCATATTCTTCAAATGGTTTTCCTTTCACGAAAAACAAAAGAAAACATCATCCATCCATTAGGATTAGCTGACTTTAGGCAAGAGGTGATCATGTTAAAATTTTTTTTTTTTTTTTTTTTTTTGGGATGTCATAAAAATCTGGTTTCTTAAATAAAGTGTGTAGACCTTTTTTAAATTCCACTCTCTAAATATGCCAAGGACAATGTAGTAGAGAAGAGTATAACATATTTCGAGCCAATGTGTGCAGGCACAAGATTGAATAAAAACACTCCTGGTATTTTGTGCGTTGGGGGGGGGCAATGCTTGGTATGAGAAGACAACTGTACAACGAGAAACAGACAAACAAACAAACAAAAACTAGGAACGACTTCATTAGCTGGACTCTCCCATAATTTGTGAGATATCTCTGAGGTAATCATTGAAGTATGACTCATTAGACAGCAATAAATACCAACATGAATACAAACATTACAAAAGTAAAAACTGAAGCAAATGCTAAAGCAAAACAATTTGAGCTAAGAGGTAGTTTATTTTATTTTATTTTTTTTATTTTTTTTTAGGTTGACTATGGTGTACATCCATTGTGGACACTATTCATCTTAAGAACTACATTAAGTTGATTCCATTACAATCCCTGTCGTAAAGGCGGGAAGGGAAACTCGAGAGAACATGTGGGCGGGGAGACGGCTAGCAAATATCTGCTCTATGGACAGGAATTGTAATGGCAACTGTCATACGAACAAACTTTGAAAAGAGGAAAAAAACAAAAAAACAAATGGAACTATAAAGCTTGCTGGTGATAGTGTACCATGACGTGTAGATTACAGGTATTACGATATGTCGCCAATGTTGAACAGAGCGCTAATATCAACAAAGACTGGCACATACAATCTGTGCTGGATCGCCAATGCAGTAGAATTTACAAGGTCCAGTCTTCCAACAAGCACCACAATGTTAAAAACCTTTGAAGCAGCTTTTTATGGTGAAAACAAACAGGAAAACCTTGTGTTGACATAAGTGGCTCTATGATATGTACAATGTCGTAGTAATAAACTCCAACTTCTACGTTACTTTCGTCCTCTAGTATTTTCCTTTTCAGCTCAGAAATCCTCACCGAAGAACTCTCGGACCCTGTTCTCGTGTGGAGGGAAGTCTCCCTGTGGCACTTACACAACCCACAAAAATCTATACTTGGATTACGCATTACGACCAAGAAGTATTACGACTGCACTGAAAAGAAAAACAGCAGGAACATCATACGAAAGTCCTCAAGTTATGTGAATAAAGTTGGTTGGAATTTTGTGAATGAAATACACCAAAAAAATACCACAAGAAGCTAAAAGCAACAGTCTCAAACTTTATTTCTCCGTTGCAATCGGCGATATTAACTCATTCAAACCCAAAAACGTGTAAACATGTTTTTTTTAATACTTTGTCTTTCACTCCCAAAAACATATTTAGATGTTTTTTTAAATGTTTTTTTTTTTTTATTTTTATGTAAGAGCATACATTTGATGCAGGTTCTGACATGAAGAGGTGGCATAAAGCAATGGTAGTTATTACAAAAAATGGCCAGCAGGTGGCAGCAGAGTATTAGCGATCAGCCAGGGCCATGTTGCAACAAGCTCTTTTTGCCAGTGTTTTCACCAGGAATGTGAATATTGATGAAACATAGCTATATTCTAATGCCAATTGCTGCAAAACAGAAACAGATAAAAATGTACTTTTTTTTTTTCCTGATGAAAGAAGAGACTATAATCTTTTTTTTGGTAACTTCATGTTTTTATAGCAACAGAACACAATATTCTGTGGGCTTTACTGCAAAATCAGTCCAAATCCAGTAAAACGAAGCTAAAGGGGGTTGCTTCAGTCAAAATGGCTGGGAGTGAATGAGTTAACAATTAACATTTTGCGCCCAATGAAGGGGAAGTCAACCTTAAAAATTTCTTGACAATGTTATTTGTGGCCTCAGTAGTCTAAACATGACATTCTGATTAATATTACATTTATCGAATTTGAGTTATGAAATCCAGCCATTTTTATCCATCTCAGGGGGCGGTCGGTCATTTTCCCACTTGCAGTAACTCAGGTTCAGTTAACTCTTTGACTGCCAAAGACGTTTCATGATGATTAGTAAAATTCCAATGAATGGAATGCGATCTTTCATTTCGTAGCCACATTGTATATGTAGTAAAGGCAAACAATATTCTTTTTGCCTTGAAAGATGAGTTAAAATGCTCAAAAGCAGCTGGCACTGTGGATTTTTTTGTTTTGTTTTTATAACGCCTGGCAGTGCTCAGCTTGAGAAAACAGGCGGGTTGTAATTGGTCATTGCCAGAGCAACTGTGATGTCATCTTCAGTCGACAACAAGTGGCAAAATGACTGCCTTCTGATACTTGTAAAAACAGTTGGATTTTGCTGCTTAACTCTTTCTCCATTAATGCAATATTAACCAGAATACCATATTTAGACTAGTGGGGCTGCATAGAACATAATAATTGGCAATAATATTTTGTAAGACTTTGTTCCCATAAAAATAGTTATTCTTCCTCAAAGCTTCTTTGTAAAATGAATCCTGTAATATTTCCACTTTCGACTATTCTCACCATATTTTTTTTTTCCTCTTTTCAGTGCTGCCCTAATACTACTTAGTACTGATCAACACTGCATTACTCTCTTTAAAGAAATCGCTACAACCCCAGAACCAGAGCTATACGGTATGGAGAAAACCTTCAAAAGGTCAGTGTTGTGTGTGTTTAAAAAAAACAAAGCAAAAAACAAAAAAACAACAAAAACAAAAAAACAAGCACAGCATATGTCCACTAGCTGTCCTGATATTTTGATGCATACGAGTGGTACTGCTGAAAGATTCTCATTCCTCACGTCTGTGGACATGAACGTACTTCGTATGTTTGCATACTGTACTGGATAGCTTAATGAAATTCTAGAAAGAAAACCAAAAGTCATTCCATTATATCTATATACACTATATCCCCTATTTGGTTGTATTGGCACAATAGTAGAAGTTAGACTGAAGCCACAGTGACAGAGAATGAAAGTCCTGCTGGTGAGTCAGATTTGGCTGCACAGTTTAAAGCGACAATGCTCTCAGATGAGGAACAAGGAGCAGCACGATGCGCCCTGAGATGATGTCAGTGGAAGCGTCATAAGATCTGGCACGGGAAGCCTGCATAGCCAATCACAGAAACTACTTTTGCAGATGATACATGTCGCAGCAGCCACGAGAAAAGTCTACACTTCGACCAATGAACGTGTCGGTTGACAGATATTAGAAGCAACACCAGCAATGGGAGCAAACGGGAGACAAAAACCTATCAAAAGATCAGTTGTCATTTGTTGAGAGCAATGTAGCACCAAATAGTGCGGCCTCTTAAGTACTTCCTCCATTTTTAGGGGTTGATAAGCAAATCGGAAAGATCACGTTGGACTTCTCAAGCGAACAGTCCGCTGACGACGGGACATGAACAACCGGAAATTGGTCAGATACTCAAATGACCAAATACTACTACGGTGGTAAGTTTACAGCGGTGGTGAATGCCAAATGATCCCATTAGAGTATAATCAAACTCAGTCGTTCCAAACCAAGACAAGTGAGAGTTAATCACAATAATATTCAAAATGGCAATATTGTATATTGCATATTTTTATACAATTTAAATACTATTTCGAATGCTTTACATTTAAATATTTCATCTGCACTAAAATTTGTTTTATACCCTGTTACAAAGTTATTTTTCTTTGCAGTATATGTCCTAAATGGGACAAAAGACAAAATACATAAAAGATGTTTGTTTTTTTTCTTGTAAAATTACAATTTTGAGTGTGGGGGCAATCCTAATAATCAGATTTTTTTTTTTTCTTGTAAAACAAGGTATTAATTTAAAACGTTAGGGCTTCATTTTTGTAATACTCCTACTTTAACTTTGTTTTTTCTTTCAAATGTACAACTTCATTCTTATTTTACAATGGAAAGTTGAAAAAAAAAATCACTTGTATTATAAGACAAATTATCTTTGTTTTTCCTACTAGCATTTCATTATCATCAGCCTCCCAACATTAGAACTCTGTTCTTATTTTAGTGTTAAAATTAGTGTATTTTTGCAAACCATCATTTTTAACCAGCTTATTTAATATTATTTACAGTTAACACATTTTTTTAAAGATCAAAATTCACAACTTTAATTGAAATTCCGGTATGAATACTTTATAGCAGAAACAGAACTTCCACTTTTGTTTAAGTACGTCATTGCATCTGTGGTTACCCTAAACTTGACATTATGTACTGCATATGTAGTCTTTACACCATACAGCCACTAGAGGGCTGAACAGCACACAAGCCATCTGGAGGTGCCCACCAACCACACCGGCACCACCCTCGCCCCCAGACATTCTAGAACATGAATTCTGTGAAGCTCTTTTTGTTTTCGAAGTAATGAAGTGAAATGAAGAAATAAAAATTCTGGAGCAATTATATCCATTCTTACGCCAATTCCAAGTAAGGTATACTACAATATATTAACAAGTCAGGTCTCTTACTTGGAGCCTTAATTCACTCTTCCAGTTAGATTTGGCATGTAGCCCTTTAAAATCTGTGATATATATAGCATATAGGCTCGATAAATGGTAATACAACAGTGCTTATGATACACATGGTAGCAATGAACTATTTACAAGGAATAAACTCTATTACTAGAAGCTTTAGGAAAACAAAACTAAAGAGTAACAAGCCATGATGTTGGCTCGGTTTGATTGACAGTTTGCATAAAAAAAAAAAAAAAAGTAGCTAACACATTTAGTGGCTGATTCTCACCTCCAAAAACCAGGCAAACCAAAATCCAATCTGCCAAATGACAGACTACACTCTGCAATTTCAAGCTAAATACTGACCGTTTTCCTTCATGGGCTGTGAGGCTAGTCAGAAAAATGTTAGCATATCGCGCGGCCGCATGCCAGAGAGCAGCAAGATGGTTTTCCGAGACGGTAGAGGACCAAACCTTTGGTGAGAGATGAACGGTTGGTAGACTGTATATAAATATACACTGCCTTGTAGAGAAGCAGATGACCATTAAAATAACATAAAGTAATGCAGAGGCACTGATTTCATCAGATAAAATGTCATCCGTACGGTCTCTAAAGCATCCACAGAGGTGATAGAAATACAAAACAACCCCGGTAAAAAAAAGAGGTAGCTCAACGGAATGGCTAAATGAATAACTGAGTGTGTTTGTTGTTGTGCACTGTGTACGTACACAATATGTCCAGGCATTTGAAGCAGCGTTGATTTAAATAGACAAAAAAACACCGTAAAGAGGCAGAAGTATGCTTAGCTTAAGTTGTACTGAATGTAGTTCCCTTGTTTACTGTCGCTGAAACATCTGCTTACTCTCCATATAGACTCTTGAAAGAGACACAAACATACTTGACGTCCATCCAGGTCATCGTCGTCGTCAGCAGCAGCTTCGATACCCGCATGGGCCTCGTCTGCCATTAGGAGACCTCGCTGCCAAACACCTCCAGCACCAGCGGGGTGAGCTGCATGCTGTGCTCGGGCTGGAATGAGAGTGAGCGGTACTGCTTGGAGTGCTCCTCGTTGAGGCTGCGCAGGTCGGCCAGCTTCTGAATCATCTTGGCGTAGAGCAGGCTTCCTCCGGGGTGGTTGAGCTGGATGTAGGCCTGAAGGGTTTCGGACAGGCGGTCTTGGAGGGCTTCGATCCGAGCGTGGTCCTGCACACCTGGGCGGTCTGTGGCGGGAGAGGAGGGGTCGGTGTTTTGACGTGTGGATGTTTAAATGAGGGTCTTATATATTGAATATCCTTTCTTGCAGAAGTGGCAATTTCAGGTCCGCCAAGGAAAAATCCCTGCCACTGTTTGGCTTTAGCCCCAGATGCTAGGCTCTAGCTAGCTCCCATGGTGCTCGTTTAGTGCTAGGAAGTTAGCAAGGTAGCAGAGGTGGCAAATTCAGGTCCAGAAAGTAAAAACCCTGCCACAGTTTGGCTTTAGCCCCTGATGCTAGCTAGCTAGAGAGTTAGCTAGCTAGCAGACTTGGCAAATTCAGGCACAGAAAGTAAAAACCCGGCCACAGTTTGACTTTAGCCCCTGATGCTAGCTTCTAGGGAGTTAGCATCAGGGGCTAAAGCCAATTCAGGTCCAGAAAGTAAAAACCCTGCCATAGTTTGACTTCCTAGATGCTAGCTAACTAGCCAGCTAGCATCAGGGGCTAAAGCCAAACTGTGGCAGGGTTTTTACTTTCTGGACCTGAATTTGCCACCTCTGCGACATATATAACGTATGCGTTAAGTTTTGCTCGGAACACCATGACAAGACATGAGACTCTTGCATTCAAGTTTCAAATCACATAAAATGGAGATAAATATTTATTTAATACCTCTGCTGAATTTACTAGTTTGCTCATTCTAAATCCTTCAAGTTTTGAGGAAAGAGGATTGACTATAGGCCACTGCGGGACCTTAATTTTTTTTCATCTTGAGCCACTCCTTTGCTGCCCTGGCAGTATGGTTTGGGTCACTGTCATGCTGGAAGAAACATCTACAGCCCAGCTCTGTTCATTGCCTGCTCAATGTGGTGAAGCCCTGTACCAATCGCAGAAAAACAGCCCCAAAACGATTCCAAATGGACTGATGGCAAACAGCTCAACTTTGGTTTCCTCTGACCGCATTTTCTCCAAGTCTTCTGAGTCACAAAGATGACCACTAGCATACTCAAGTGAAGGAAGTCAACCCAACATTTTCCTTAATAGTAATATCTCACATGTGCCTCAACTAGTCTAAACAAAGCATTTTGATAAATATTTAGTTTGTGGAATTTGAATTAATCAGCAAAATCCACCTGTTTTTATCCATTTCAGGGAGCAGCCATTTTCCTACTTTCTGTCAACTGAAAATGACATCATACTGTAGCTGCTCAGGGCTCAAGTAACGACCAATCACAGCTCAGCTTCAGAAGAACAGGTGAACCGTGATTGGTCAGTCTCCTGTGTCCTGAGCAACTGTGATGTCATTTTCAGTCGACGGCAAGTGGCAGTACAAAACAAATTGGCCGCCCCCTGAGATGGATTAAAACAAGTGCATTTAACTAAAATTTCACAAACACAATATTAACTTATTTGCTACCAAAAACATGTATATATATAAAACGTTTTATTTTAGATGTTTTAATGTCCCAAAGGCGTATTTATACTTTTTTTTTAATTTTTTATGCTAGTCTTTGATGCGGCTGCAAAGACTGATTGCATGGGAGTTATTACACAAACAGCCAGCAGGTGGCAGCAGAGCAAAGGAGATCAACTAGTGCCATGTTGAAAAATAGCTCAATTACTCACAATTCTAAATAAATTTGTCAATAATTGATTAAACTTTGCTATATTCTAATGATAATTGCTGCAAAACGGAAACGGATAGAAATTACTTTTTTTCCTTATGAAAGATGACTCTTTCTTTTGGTAAGTTCCATGTTTTTATAGCAATAGAACACAATATTCTGTGGGCCTTGAAAATCAGTCAAATTCCAGTAAAACAGCCGGGAGCGAACGGGATTGCTTCTGTGAAAATGGCTGGGAGCGAATGAGTTAATCAGAATACTGTATTTACATTTTACTGTTAAGAACATTTTTGGGTTGACTTCACTTTTAAGGCAAGCCTGTACAGTAGTACATTTACTTCTAGCGCAGGGGGACCTTGTGGGCACTGCAAGATTTTAGTCTATGTGGGTGTGGTGTGTTCTCAATGTTGTTGCCATAATAAGGTTCTGCCGTGTACACCCGACAGCAGAAAAAAATTCACTGAGCTCCAGACTGAGGGCAATTCTACTTTGGCAACAATAATAAAACAACAATAAACAATACATTTACAGTACATTATCTAGCAGCATCTTTCTTAATTATAGGACAACTTAATACAGCTGCGCAGTTGCTGGTTGAGTATATGAATCCTCATATTGTCAAATACAACTAGTTAGACACATGTTTGCCTGTCAAAATATAAATGCTACTTGTTGTTACACTTCTATTTGAAGTAGTTAAACTGCAGAACATTTGCTAACCTGTCTTCTTTCAACTCTTGCATGACGCCGCTGCGCCAGCAAGCTGTTTTGCAAGCTGTTCCCTCCTGTGGTCTGTGTGGCTTTGCAGATCTAAATTGTAGTATCTCTCGAACTTTGGAAGTGAATGCTTGTGGCCACATCTTTCTCTCTCCAAAGGAATGGAAAGTATTGTGACTTCGCCTTTGCTTTTACTAGCTGCTTCCGGCATTCTTTTGCTATACTGGGAGTGTGCTGTAACAAACGTATGAGAAATGCAATTTTTTTTTTTTTATTGTGTCGCCTAGAAGTGACATCATGGAGCAGCATCTGTGTACAAGTCACCGCTAGTCAGTTGGTATGCACACACGATAGACGACAAAAGCGTTTCGCCTTTTTCGTTTGCATTTGTGTCTAGTAAGGCAACCAAGATCACCGTTCAGTGTCCGTCCAGCTAACAGTGAGCAACATTCCGTACCTGGAGACAGCAAGCAGATGGCCATCAGCAGTACGTGTTCTTCCTCGTGGAGGCTGAGCTTCTTGAGGCCCACCTGGAACTTAACCAGCGGCTCCAGCAGCTCCAGAGTGTGGCCCGCTAAAGCACAACAGATGCAACATGGCACATTATGATTTTGCTCCATCTGGAGAGATTCCGAGTAATAGCATTAATATAGTGTTGTCACTATCGAATATTTTTTAGAGTCAATTAATCTATCGATTGATTAATTTTAATTTTGAATTCAAGTGACGTACAAAAGGATTTGTATACTTGATTAGTTTATTAACCATTGTATTTGTGCCGCAATATATATATATATATATATATATATATATATATTAGTGCTGCACAATATATCGAAAAAATATCGATATCGCGATATTGGCCCTTGCAAAATGCATATCGCAAAGGCATGCAATAAGTTTTATACAGAATTTTATGCTTTTTATATGAATTTCACCAGTCAGATGTTAACTAAAATGTGCATCGCCATCCAATATTTGAAAATTATCAAGACATAATTACAATTAATTAACTAAGATTACATTAAGGTTGCTTATTTTGTCGCATGAAAAATGTTTTTCTTTCATTAGATAATAAAAATGTAATTTCTTTAGGTACATGTTGAATATCGCAATAATATCGATATCGCTACGTTCGGCAACTATATCGGTATATTGCATGTTTTTCCAATATCGTGCAGCCCTAATATATATATATATATATATATATATATATATATATATTGCCTTGCGATTGGCTGGCAACCAGTCCAGGGTGTCCCCTGCCTACTGCCCAGCCAGCTGAGATAGGCGCCAGCAACCCCCGCGACCCTTGTGAGGAATAAGCGGTCAAGAAAATGGATGGATGGATGGATGGATATATATATATATATATATATATATATATATATATATATATATATATATATATATATATAGAGAGAGAGAGAGAAAGAGATGTTTGTAAATGTCTTATTTTGATTAAAATCAAAAGTTATGGACAATTTTAAATAATGAAAAAAAAAATGACTCCAAACAATTACTCGGTTAGTAAAATTGTTGTCGATTAATTTAACTCATTTGCTCCCAAAAATGTCCAAATATGTTCTATTTTAAATGTATTAAATGTCCCAAAGACGTATTTATACGTTTTTGTTTTTTGTTTTTTTATGCTAGAGCACACAGAAGGCTTTGATGCCTCTCAACTGCAGATGAATGGGTGAAAAAAATGGTAGTGATTACAAAATTGTAGTGATTACGGCCAGCAGGTGGCAGCAGAGTATAAGAGATCAAACAGGGCCATGATGAAAACAAAGCTATTTCACAACAATTCAAAGCAGATTTGTACATAATGATGAAACTTAGCTATATTCTAATGCTTATTGCTTTAAAACGGAAACAGATAGAAATGTACTTTTTGTTCCTGATAAAAGAAGAGACTTTAATCTTTCTTTTGGTAGGTTTCATGTTTTTATAGCAACAGAACACAATATTCTGCGGGCCTTGAAAAATCACTCAAAATCCAGTAACATAGCCGGAAGGAAAGGGGGTTGCTTCAGTGAAAATGGATGAATGAGTTAATAATCAATTACTCGATTCATTTCGACAGCTCTACATTAATATGACCAGACGTACAGTTTGCAGTGGTTTAAAATGACACTATATCTCATTGTAGTGGTATTGAAGTATCGAGATCATTTAGTGGAGACAGTTCCCATAGGTACTAAAATGAGCCATCGGGCAAAGACAAATAACGGCAGCGTGGCGTCGAATGTACATGTGGTAGCATTTAGACTGACCTTTGGTGACATCACTGATCTGGTACTTAAAGTCCGGCGCACCGCAGCTCCAGGACATGTCTTCCAGGTTGAAGCTCTGATTTGAGCGCAGCATGATCACCTCAATGGCACTCGACTTCAGCAAGGCGATCTGATCCTCTGCAGTCAACTCTCTGCAGGAGATGATGCTAATATGTTAGCAAACTGCCGCTGTTGCACAAAATTTCAAGTAATTGATCTAATGATGTCACATTTTAGTTTGATGATACATATGCATACATCATGTTTCATACTTACCAATACCTGTGGTATTTACTTGCATAATAACTGTATTTCAGAAGTGTGTCATGGGGTGTGCATTGTAGAAGAAGGCATCAACATGGTGAGTTCAAGCATCGTCAATAAGAACACTGCCTCTAGCAAGGTTAGTTAGAATGGAAATAAAATGAGAATCTACGAAGTCCAGACTTAAGTGGGAAAAGCATAGGCAAACAAACATTCCATAAGTAATCTAACCACATCCATCACTTGTAGCCAATGGCAATGACAACTTTCAGGAAATACATTGCTCGTTTTAGCCCCGACCTTTTGGACGACCCCAAGACGTGACACATTTCTTCCTGCCAACAGGCAGTTTGTAATGTGTGACAAAATGGTGGTGGAAAGGATAGTCTTCAATCATTAAAATATTGCAGTCCATGTCACTGAATGACAGGAGACTGCAGAACCTTGAACTCATAAAATATTGTCGGAGTGCGAACAGTTTCCATACTGTAGAGGTCATCAACTTGGTAATAGGGAACAAAAACAAGAAACTGCTACACAGACCAAAATGTGGATTTAAAATAGAAAGCGGTGCCGGTGTGACGCCAACAAGTCATCCAATTGCAGTTTTTTTAATGCATTGGCTGACCTGTTATTCGGATGTGAGCATTTTTTTCCATTCCCTCAATTAAGTGCTCCAAGTTTTCCCCGTTTGTGAGTCAGCTGCTTTTTTTTTTTGTTTTATTGCAGGGATGGTGGGGGGGGGGGGGGGATGCACTCACTAAACTTTGTTGCATATCCATTCTTGTACCTTTTTGAGACTGCAAGATAGAACACAAAAAACAAACAAAAAAAAAAAAAATACGGTATACTGGTTGATTTCTACATTGTTTCAATTTCAACCCCAATTGGAAATGATTTAATCTGCAGGGGTTGTTTTGTCACCATGTCTGGTTTAAATACTTTGATGTTCAACATAAAAATCCATTTGCTTTTCGTCAATAAGATCATATGCAAAAAAAATATATAATAGGTATATATAATTGATGTACTGATATGTCATGAAGTGCATTGCTCAATTGGTATTGTAATGTCAATTTCTGACTTTGTGGTTATCAATACCACTTTCCATTTTACCATCACCATTATCCTTGTCTGCCTTGGTGGCATCATGTTTTACTCAAGTGAGAGTACTGTTATTTTACAATAATATGGCTCAAGTAAACATTTTTTTTCTTCTTACAAATACCGTACTTATTTGAGTAAAAGTTAATAAATATTTGGTGCGACAACGTGGACATTCTGAGAAAGACGTCTGACAGCGCGTTATTCTTTTTCATAATCTGCAAAGTAAACAGATTGAAGGTAAGGCCAGGGGTGTTGTGCTTCCTCTGACTAAGAGGCGAATGTTGTTTCCTGTGTTGTTTCTGCCATGCTTCACATAAATTAGTCACATGGAAAACTTTGCTTGTGTGTGGGCTGGACCGTGGAGGATTAGTGGGTGGTCATGTGGTTCCATTTCATTGTTAAAATGGAGTCAATCGTCACTAGTGGGTTACCCGAGGCACAAGTCTCTCTAGCAAACCAATATAAACAGATCACACAAACAAAACAGATGGATAAATAAGCAGAACGAAGCTCAATTTCACAAGGTAAAATTGTGTTTCTTCACTAAAATGTACTGTATGTTGCATTTGGACTACTCCGACAAATACAACTTGCAAACATGACCCCTGTGAGACTGCAGGAGAATGAACATGTACCTGAAGCCCGGGATCATCTTTGCGAAGCCGATGACCTTCTGAATGCTGTAGGACACCAGGTCGGCCAGGTGGGGCAGCATGGAGAAGCTGGAGGCTTCCTCTTCACTGGAATCAGGGCTGCTGCCCTGCTCCTGATACATCATCATCAAGTTGTTCAAGTTCATTTTAGCGTCGACCGATTCTGCAACAAAAGAAAAAAAAAATCTATGAATTCAAATACTAAGATAATTGAATGGGCAGCAGCCACCAGCGGAAAGTGGATGAAAACACGTGAAGCTCTTCGACAGCACCGGGGTTATTTTGGGTCATTTGCTGGCGCTGCGTGTAGGCTATGTGACCGTGCGTCTCGCTGTGTGCACTGCATTAGTGACAGATGCATTCATGAACTCATGTTTACAAGCGAGCGTCAGGTGTCTGCGGGGTAGGAGGCCTTCAAAGGATTTCCTCGGCATTCTCAGTAAAGCAGTACAAACAAATTATACAAACTGACAAAAATAAGCTGGCTTTGAGTCAATTATAAATACTCCTCTTTTCTAAACAGATTGTGTAATTCGAAACGCAGGCTCACGTGTCCTTCTCGATGTAACCTTTTAAAAATAACATTTGCTTCTAAAGGCAACCGCGCTGGAAGGTCTATTTGAATGATTTCAGCCAGCGGCCAATGTTGATCTTGAGCGAGCCTCTCACCCGGAGAGTGACTGAAGGAATCCGAGGAGGCGTCCGACAGAGAGTGGAGGGAAGCGGCTCTGCTGGCGCTGCGCGTCACTGGCCCTTCGCGCACAGGAGGCTACAAGTGGAGACAAAGAGCATGGCGGGATGTTACAGATTTATTGAATGAACAAATGGGTAACATGGGGATGACAACTGGATTTCTATCGCAGATGACAAGTGATTACGTGGCATTTATGTTAACACAAACACTCAGCGTGATAATTATGAGGTCAGCTGTTACGACTACGTTGGCCTTGCAGCATTAACAAGGCGAGTGATCCAGATGCTTTACATCGACCCATGCCCAGCACCATTTATTTTTCAAACTTTTTTTTTCTTTTTTTTTTAACAGTAAAGATGTGTTCTCATCGTGATTTTCCCTTCTATCTTTGAAGATGTGTGAGTCATGTATCTTGACTTGTCATCGAGTTATTTCAAGACGAGACCTATCTAACCTCTGATTGACTAGTGGCTGTTAATTTGATTGATACTATCTTTTGATACGCTATGGTCTGGATTCAAGAAAGACCAAAAATATTTTACATCGGAAATCTGATACTATGCCGGAGGACTTTAAACCCTGTGGACAGTAGTACTTTACAAGCCACTTTTATCATTCATCATCATTATCATAGTGACCGTTGTTGTTACCCGTTTTATGATGTTTGTGCTGCTAGTACAGGCAAAGAAAAATACACAGTGGGTTTCCGTTTGTTGTTGTAGCCTTTTATATTTTATTAATCGACCACTCCGCAGGCCGCAACCCCCCAGTACCGGTACGTTAATGTGATAAAACTTTTTTTTTTTTTTTGCATATTATTGAAATTAATTATTATTTTTTCTTTTTTAAATGAAAACAATTCATTCCCTTGCCCTCCGATTTCCTAAAAAATCTTGATCAGTCCTGTCAAAGGCTAAAAAGCCAAAAATATACTTAAAAAAAGAAATAAAACTGAAAAATTCTAGTACACACTGTCACACTTTTAATGTCTTTCATGTCATTATTTTATATTTAAGGCTTCCGTCTTGTAAAAAAAATAATAATAATAATCAATATTGAATCAATTTTCCTTTTTGAGCCTGATATCGATTCATAAAACCATGACTCAATTATTTTAATATCTTCTTTTCTCATAAATTCTTAAGAAAATAGTATTTTAAAAGCAATTTTTTTGTATCGTACCCTTCTTGAAATTTACTGTTCACATAAATTTAAAAGAATTTTCTTACATTACTGACCTATTACACTTTAACACAATTGAGAATCTTTTTAATTTATATTTCAAACTACATTACATTACATTAAATTTTAATTATGAAAATATTTTAATCTTATCCTTGCTGATGTCAATGTTTCTGTAACACTTCAGTGATGACGTGTTACTTTTATTAATAAACTAAACCAGTTACTCCTCCACAAAATTTAAATTGTATATTTGTGGAGGGTTTTTTTTGGTTTTTTTTTTTATCATGTCCTTGACATTTAAGAAAAAATGATGTTCCACAATTAATCTATCGGACTGAAGTGAAGTGATTCAAATAGGGAAAATCTAAATTGAATTGAACTGAACTTGTGAATCAAAATCAAATCGGTTGAGGAAATTAGAATCAATACCCAGTCCTACCTTGTAAAAATAGTTAGTGTAATACTGATTTTACAACTGTTTTAATGTAGTTTCGTGATAGACTACGTTGTAGTCCCACTTGCGACAAATTCTAGTGACACCGCCGTCGTGGGAACGCAACCGTGTCATTAAAAGGACAGGACACCCTACATTTAGTTTGCTACATGGTGGCTGGTGTTAGCAAAACATTGTCCCGTTTGTTGTTGGATTGCAGAATGTCACACAAACCCGAAAGCGGCAGAAGTCCGAGTAGGAGTCGTCGAATGTTTTGTGGTGCGCCTCCACCAGCGTGGCGATGACTTGACTCTGTTCGTCGGTGAGCCGAGGTCGCCGCGCCTCCCTCTCCGCTTCGCGTTGGGCCTCCTCGTCCTTTCGCCGCTGAATGAGGTCCTTCTTCCTCTGCACTTCCTCGTCTGTTAAGATGACTGAGGCGGGGGAGGCGTGCAAAGGAACACATTTGACCATTTAATTTTATTAATTAACGTAATCTATAGAAAGAAGGTCATCGCATCTTTGCATAATGTATTTTGCATTGTGATGATAGCTATGTCAATATAGCACTGGGCGGGGGTGTTGTTGTTCTCCGGAGGAAGAGAATGGGAGGGGACCAGTGCACATAGAGACCCCTGCTGCACTGGATGGACAAGTGAGAACATTGTCTTTGTTGTGTGGGCTCCTTGTTGTTCCAGCCACTGAATTAGCTCACAGAGAGCCAGAGAGAGCCAGAGTAAGCGAGCTGGCTGTCAATAACATACTGCTGTTTTTTGAAACACAACATAACAGAGGTACCGGCCTAACCAAAGCTATCCATCTTGTGGAAATCCCCGCTAATGAACTTAGCTGAAACTGGGAGGTTTTGGGATAAAAGTGGCTTGTGGACAATGGGCGGATATGAGGAAACAAATATTCCGTTTACTTCTATTCACACACTCTACATACAAAACAAAAGGAGGGAAAAAAAATGTACGGAACAGCAGGTGTTTGAACTTCAGCTGGAGAATAATTAGTCTTTACAATGCGGGCTGACTCCACTAGTTCAAAGTAAACATGTCAACACTCTAATGGGGGCAAAAACCTAGCGATACTTGACCTTAGTCCAAATATTAGGTAATATTTGAAAGCCATCTCGTGACCCCTCACACACCTGATAGTCCACTTACTAAGGAGAGTAGTAGTATAACAAACAATGGCCCGGCAAGGCTTATATCAAGCCGGGACTAGGCCTAAATCAGAATACTAAAGATGGGTCATTTTAGTGGCTTAAATTTGTCTTGGTTGGTCCTAGACTATGGAGTAGGGATGCACGATAATGCTATTTTCAACCGATACCGATAAAACAATAATTTAGAAAGTGCCGATGTCGATAACCAATAAGTAAGCAGATAATCGTTTGCAAAATTAACTTGAATACAAAATACTTTGGAGTCCTACTATAAGGCTAACGTGTACAAACACATTGAAGCATTGTGGAAAGCACCATGAAGCTGAATTTTATTGATATCTCTGCTTCAAAGACAACCAGTAACTCATTGAGTTTGCCAAACAAAACAACCATGTTTAAAATAAATGCAACAAAAATATATTATATAGTATTCCAACAATATTTATGGTTGATTTTCACATTACAGGATAATTTACAGTAATCCCGTGTATAATAAACACAAAATCACCCTTAAAAAGTTTTTCTTTTTTTCTCTGTACCCGTGCTGGCATCCTTTTATATTATGCTATAAGATTTACTTCTTTCTGTCCCCCTTCATTCATTTTTTTAAAGAAAGAAAGAAAGAAAGAAAGAAAGAAAGAAAGAAAGAAAGAAAGAAAGAAAGAAAGAAAGAAAGAAAGAAAGAAAGAAAGTTTCTATAACATCTAGGTACAGGTACACGACTATAAAAATGTTAAAAATATTTTGGATCATTTTACATGGGGAAAAATGTCCTACTCACGGGATTTTACATTAAATACTATATTTGTTTTTTTTCCTGTTAGGTAACGCTTGTTGCATTTCAAAGTCAAGTGCTATTGAACAAGGCATCCCAAATAATCAAAGAACTGCTACATTCTCCCAGAGTACAAATAGTACAAAAAATAACTGGGAAAAACAAACAAACAAACAAAAAAAAAACATCATGTTACACTTACTATGCATGCAACTGATTTTACATTTACTACTGAAATGATCAGAAAGAAATTTTCTGCTGGTTATGTTTCAAAATGTTGTCAAAATGATCTAATAATTGGCCTGGGGAAGGTGCCCACCTATTTAGGACATCTGCCGTATAGATGGCTTGGTTTTATTGAGGACTATAGAGTTAATCCATACAATTCAGTTGGACGGCCTGTAATTTTGACAGTATTAGATGACGCAACCTTTTTATCCCAATTCAAACTGAGGTCATGCTGCAAAGCGCCAAGGCACAATAACCAGTGTCAACATTTACAGTTTAGTGTGGCGCAAAATTGAGAACAACACCTTGCAACTATCTGGGTCAGCAGCCATACTTACACTCTTTCATCATGCCAATGTCCACACAGCGTTTGAGCCGGCATGCCTGGCAGTGGCGCCTGTTGTCCTTGGTGATGGTGCAACTGCCATTAAAGGGACACGTGAAGGAGGCCTTGCGCTTCATACTGCGCCTAAATCGAGCAAAAACGTTGTTTTTTTTTGTTATTACAGCTTATGCAACAAACCGCTGTGGGATGATATTATTTAACACTCCAGGCATTCTACGAAAATGCAAACCGTGCTTGTCTGAACATGTTGGATATTAAAGAACTAAACAGACAAAGCAAGGTGAACGTTTGACACTAATCATCAGCATTTGACTTTCAAATCATAAACGGCACAAAAGTGCGGGCGGCTACCAAGAAATGTAGTAGTGCTGGGTATGTCTTGCCAGAGGGTGATGCAAAATGCCATGTACCGTACTGAGGAGAGCTCATGGTAGGGGGCGTAGTTATGCATCATGACAGATCTTATCAGTGCCCCCTGCTCACTCAAACTGAGTAGTGAATCCCATTGAAACTAACTTATAGCACTAGCTCGTACAAGACTGTAAACAGAAAAGGTGATGGTTTTCAAATTGGACCAAAGAGAAAACAATCACAGGATTAAAGTAAGTTATTTTAAACTGAAATGGAAAACTTTCCATGGGTTGATACTAGGGGTGTGCCGAAAAAAAAGAAAAAAAAAAAAAAGATTCTCATAAGAATCACAATTCTCATATAGTATAATTCAGAATCAATTTTAAATGTCCTAAAATCTATTTTATTTAAATTATTTTATACTGTCTTGCTGCGGCACAGTGGGGATGAGTGGTTAGCACGTCTGCCTCCCAGTATTGAGGCAGGCTCCGGCCTTCCTGGGTGGAGTTTGCATGTTCTCCCCGTGCCTGCGTGGGTCTTCTCCGGGTACTCCGGTCTCCTCCCACATTCCAAAGACATGCATGGCAGGTTAATTGGGCGCTCGGAATTGTCCCTAGGTGTGCTGATGGATGGATACACGGTACTGTCTTGCCCTTGTTTGTTGTGTACTGGGAACAGCGTTCATATATTGTACCCGATTTGGCCACTTAGGGGAAGTGTGGATCCGTGCATTCTGATGCAGTTATTAGACAGTAGAAGAAAAAAAAGGTTATGCCAATAAAAGTTGATTTTTTTTCAGCGTAGGAAGAGCATATGCCGTGAGTAATGTTAAGATCCTTCTCTGTATACATTCCTGAAGCGTTTTGCATGACTAGCCGTTCTTTTGAGAGCTAAAAGTGCCGCGAGTAACACGCTAATAAGCATTAGCGAGTTAGACTGGAGTAGATCGTGATTTGCTCAGCTATAAAATGAAGCAGAAATCATTATCAATCAAATCATTTTAAATCGAAAATGGATTCCGAATTGAATCGCAGACTCAAAATTCGGAATCAAATTGAATCGTGAGATAGTCATAGATTCCCACCACTAGTTGATACGCGAGTCAGTGTAGGCTACACTCTGATATGCTTGACTGAAGTAAGTGACTTTGTAAACGTATCATGAAGATTAAGTGCAATGTAAGTGCACTTCCACCCATCCATTTTCTTAACCGCTTGCTCCTCACAAGGGGCGCGGGGGTGCTGGAGCCTATTCCAGCTGGCTTTGGGCAGTAGGCGGGGTACACTCTGAACTGGTTGCCAGCCAATTGCAGGGCACACAGAAGCTAACAACCATCCACACGCACAAACACACCTCGGGACAATTCGGAGCGCCCAATTAACCTGCCATGCATTTCTTTGGAATGTGGGAAGAGACCGGGGTACCCGGAGAAGACCCACACAGGCACGGGGAGAACATGCTAGACAGCTCTAGTTACCATTCAAATGGGATAAATTGTATTTTAAATTTGTTGGATAGGTTAAAGCGTACGGTGAAAAAAAAAAAAAAAAGACAAATAAACCATGAATTATTATAAGAGGCATCTTATTAATCTACATCAAGTTGTTCACTTACTGAACACTTTGAGTTGCAGTTTAAGCATTCACGACCACAATTTATGTAAACACAAGTTTGTAAATCACAAGTCAGATTACAATAATACTGCAAACGTATCTGTGACTTTATCACTTCAACTTTTCATGTTTCAGGAAACAATGAAACGTTATTGTTGACTGGACTTTTTAAGCATTGAACTTATCAAGAGACTACATAAATAAATAAAACATACATACGTACAGCAGCTTACATTAAAAAAAAAAAAAAAAAAGCCTGCCAACCAACCGAAATGAAAAATTGCACCCTTCACTATTTGAAAATTGCATTAATCACAATGTTGATTAGAGTTTAATTAATTGTTCAGCCCTCCTACAAACACAGTTTCGGTTCAATTAAGGTCAGGTAGAGGCCAGATGAGCAAAGAGGAGGCAGAATGTTTAGCAATAATAACACACCCCTCTAAACCATTTCATTCTTGTGCAAAATATATCCATAATAAAAATGAGAATGATTTTATTTACTGCACTTGCCAGGGCAGGAATATTAATATTAATAAGCTGTACCTGCTGCTTGGTATTAGTGTTCACACAGCGTGTACGCCAATGCTGTTTTGAACGTGTTCTTATGTAACTGAACCGCGTGTGTGTGCGCGCACGTGTGTATGTGTGCGCATGTGAGTGGGAGGTCGCGTTACATAGGCAGGACCTGTGTATGCATACTAATGCCTATGTGAAGCCATTCCTGTTTTCCAACAGGATGGGAAAAAAACAGTCTCACAAGCACACACGCTAATCGCATGTTCATGAGTACGTGGCCCATGTGCGTCCGTCCGCTTACATCAACTGATCGGCATGTTTGCGACGTCGCCGGCCATTGGCGCAGTACCTGAAAAAACCCTTGCAGCCCTCGCAGGTCATGGCGTTGAAGTGAAAGCCGGTGGCTTTGTCGCCACACACGCCGCAGATTCGAGGCACATTCCTGTCGAACTCATCAGGGGCCGGGGTGGATGTACTCACAACAGTGGGCTCCATTACTGAAAACATAGTGAGCGATCAGATGGAAAATGTGAGAAGTAGAGGGGGAAAAAAAAAAAAAAGAGAAAAAAAACTAAGAGGTTTTAACCAACTGCTGGATATTCCCATTTTTACCACAAAGGATAGGCCATGTTATGACAGTAAAAGGTGTAACTTTGTGATTAAATTCTCACAAACGTAAACAGTCTCAGACCAGCAACCAGCATCGCTGGATACAAAACATGTATTATTAATCAGATAGTCCGATTGAATATTTGTTTAAAAGGGATACTTCACTTATTTAGCCCATTATAGCAATAAAAAGTTAATATTTTGCCTATAATTAATATGATACTTTCATTATTTTTCACGTACAATTAGTACTTTTAAAAACACATTTTGCACCTGTTTTCTAGATTTGGTCATGTGACATTCACAAGCTGAGCTGTGATTGGTTACCTGAACCCTTGTGATGTCATTTTCAGTCGGCAGCAAGTTGCAAAATGTGTTTTTAAAGGTACTAATTGTACAAGAAAAATAATGTAAATATCAAATGTATTATTGGCAAAATATTAAATAAGTAAAGTATCCCTTTAAAAAGAAAATAGCAGTAGTTGCTGATCAAATGATTTCTTTCTCAGAAACAAATGTTTGCAAACTGCTCATATTGACGATGGTGTTAATGTGCCAGAATATTCCGTTTATTTAATTTCTTGTTTGTGAAAGGTGTAACTTGACACTAGAAACTCCTAAAAGTCTTCGAAGAAAACAGAAATTAGCAGCCTTATTCTGGGAAGATTTTGTCTACATAAAATAATTCGATGTATAATTTTAAATTCATGTGAAGAGTAAATTTCAAGAAAACAGTAAAATAAAAAAATGGCCTTTAAAATTCTATCTTATGGATTTATGGAAAAAAAGATATTAAAATAATCAACTCATCGCTTTATGAATCGATATCAGGCTCAGCCCTATTAGTAATATTATCGATTAATTTGATAATCTCTATGTACACACACACACACATGCACACAAATAACCACACAATCTGCTGTCTATGTGTTGACAAATTCCTGTCACGTTTCTTCCCTGCAAAACAGATGTCCCTTCCAAAAGGACAGAATTTAAAATTCCAGTTTGTCCTTTGTGAGGTGAACTCAGTCTTTATAACTACTGGAAAGTATTGAGTGCAATACGCAACAGGTGAAAAAAAAAATCATGTTCAAAATGTGCGCTATATTTGGTTGCTCTCAGCGCTAGGGCATCTCTTTCAGTAAATAGCCTTGTGAAGAGGACAAAAAGGCATGTCACCACGAGGCCAGCATCCTCATTAACAAATACGCACTGTCCTTTCCACAAAGCGCCTTTCTTACCATTTTCTTTGCTTCTGCTGCACAGTGAAAGTGGGCCAGATGGCGGGAGGAAATGGCGAGTCAAGGGAAAGGAGTGGAACCAAACTAGATACAAACGTCAACAAAGTCACAAATCAACCGCGGGGCAGTTTGGTTGGGGGAGCGCCCACATGAATAATTAAAATGTTTGGACCCGATCGCGCCATTATCGACTAATGTTCTTTCAACTTATGAATATCAACAGAACATACCGGTATTTTGAAGTTTGCTCTTATACCACGCCCATGCTGACATGTTGATCAAACCGTAAAAAGGAGTACCACAATACTTGCATACATAAACTGCCTTGCTGCTATGCAACAAGTTGCTGTCGTGTATCACAGCATCACAAACTTAAACATATCAACAACAATAACGGCAGTGCGGCGAGAAAGGCACCGCTTTGACCTTGTATCAGCTACAAGCAAATATTTGTCTGGGGGAAGGAGCAAAAACATCCAACAGAACTAGAATGACAATAGACTATTGACAAACTGTTGATGGAAAAAGCCTGTTTGGCCTCCTGAAAACATGCGCTCAGGCCAGTTAATGGAGAGAAAACACAAATCTGACTTTCTAATTATACAGGAAGGAGAATAGCAGACACGATGGTTCAATATGTTGAAACAAATTCAGTTCACAATGGCAAGGTGGCGTACTAATCTTATTTTACACACTTCTCTACACGTGTTTTCATCCTAGCCACCCATGTTCACCAAGTTTCAAGAACAAAGGTCAACAGAAGCAGGAACATAATCGGCCACGTTGCAGAGATTTTAAGGTCATCTTTTCACAGTGGGATATATGTCACGTAAGACTTGAAAAACAAACCCACTACTAGATGCAAAAGTTAGAACAAAGTTTATCGAAGGCCACGTAACGATTGGCAGTTGGGTCACTACTTCAACAAGGAGACTGGCAATGCATTTCAAGCAAGAGTTCTGATTAAAAAAATAATAATAATGCACTATGCACTAATACGCGACTTTGGGGATTATACACGGATGTGTGTTGTTCACGGATTTCCAGGACTCAATTGACCAAAAATGACCACGCAAAATGGGTGGTTTTAAAACACCACAGCAGAGCTACAATGCTTCAAACAACACATGCATCTTTTACAATGACATGCTACACTGAAATAGTTCATCTCCCTACATAATAAATTCAATCATATTCAAGTCCACTACTCCTAGTAGGCACCCTCATTCACCTTCCAATAACACTGACTAATGAGTGAAATCTGCCCTCTGTGCTTTCATTGAGCCTTGACAGGCCATTACACTCAATGCACGCTTGTATTGAGAGGGGCTCTAAATAATTCATCAGGTTATTAGAGCAGATCTGCACTCATTCCTGTTTTCAGGCACGTAATACAAGCAACAGCTTGGAGCGATGCTTTTCCGCTGACTTACCACTCTTGAATAATATGCATTGTGTTTCCGACTATCGGCAGCATCAATCACACTTGTGGTGTCAGACTAAACACGACGTTCACAGAGCCATTTGTTGGTGTGCTGCCCAGATATGTTTTGGGGGGGTTTCCCTCCACCTGCTGGCTGGCTTGTAGAAACTGTCATGTCACTTACTGAATTGGATATTTGGATGTGCTGTAGTGTCAGTGTGTATGCTTGGATGGTAAAAAAAAAAAAAGAGCTAAATGATGTTTTGTGGTTTCATAATGTTTTAATCATTAATCATCAGTCATTCAGGACGATTACGATTTGATTCTAATAAACCCATCAAACAATATTTAAAGGTGTTTCTTCAAAAATAATTCATGTGTAAAATGCTCAGATAACAATAATATACACTGATACTAAATCTGTTTTAATATAAATGTATTATTCATAATTTGTGCTTAAATGCCACAATTAAGTAGCAGGGATATAACGATAATGGCAACATCGTGATATTGTGATATTAAAACTTCCACAATATTGTCGTCGTCATGTTCACAATATTTAAAAGGAACACATCTGTTTAAAAAGTGAGGTTGTTTTCCATTTGTGCAGTTCTAGCACCCTCTAGTGGCTAGTTTATTAGTGCAATTTCATTTTCATTAGGGATGTTTTGGCCTTCTTTGTTTAAAATCTATGCTAATTGTCAGATGAAGGGGAACCTAATTTGCTTGTGAAGCGATCAAAGTGTGCCTGCATTAGCAAGTATGTGCCTCAATATTGTTATTAGAGATTGTAGGTGGTTTATATGCATTGCTGTTATGTATAAAAGCACAATATTGTGTTTTTGTTTTTTTTTACAATATTGTGATCTTTTTTAAATATCGCCAACCCCCCCACAATATCGTGATAATTATCGCATCGTGACCTTCATATCGTGATAATATCGTGACGTTTGGATATCGTTACATCCCTATTAAGTAGTTGTTAGCTTTTGTGAACAATCATGTCTTGTAAAGCACCCATCCAGCATTCTGCCACTTGTGCAAAATTGCAACTCACAATGACATTTGGACGTAACAGAACCTAAGAACAACAGCTTTTAATAATTCAGAAGACAAAATTTGATTTCACGGTTTATAAATTTTCAGTAATTCAATGTTTAAAATGAGGATTAATCGCATTAATTCGATTTATTGCCCAGCCTTAGTTTGGCAGTAGGGGAATGAATGCCCTTGTAATCTATAGCACCAATCCAAACTGCATTTAGTGCATTACTGTACTAACCACAGGTAAATTCAAATCTCGCTTCCTTATTTTGCAGCAATCTCTTTGCAGTCACAAATGAATAAGAACATATTGAATAATATCAAATCAAGAGAATGTTGAGATGTCAAGCTCTCTAAAGCTTACTGTGTCGCTGAGGAGACAACATGCAGCCCTGTAATAAACGGACAGAATTATACATCACGTCAAATGGAGAGCCACATGACAAGTGTTATACCAACTGAACATTTATGACTGCTATACAGTACAGTTTATGCCAAATTATCAAATACTCTTGACTATTTAAAGTTGCGATTTACTAATTTGTGCTCTCTTTCCCAAAACACTGGTCAGAGTACAAGATTGATTTCATAGCGCTGCCCCCAGGTGACCCATTATATACCAAGTAAGCGCAAACATATCCACCAGTAGTGATGTGTGCGGAAAAGTCATGACAAATATTTATCGGCATATTTAAAGCTGAGGTTGAGCGCGAGCCCACTTGCTTTTTGCCTTGTGCAATCCTCACACGACGTTGCCACTGACAACCTCACATCGTTCCAACACTGCCGTTGTTACAAACATTTCTCATCTCCTTCCCTCTGAATGGCCGTTTGCCGCAGTCAGAGAGGCGAAGCATCAACCCACAGGAAAGCGTAGTAAGCGCGGCGCAGGAGGAGAGAGGGATTTACGAGAGAAGCAGGCCGTAGAAGGGAGGAGTGGAGGGGGCGCGGGAGCGATGGAAGCAAGGAAAGTATACATAGATAGATAGACAGATCCAGCGAATGAGGGAGGGAGTGACCTCGTTGTGACTTTCTGGGTCACGTAGCCCAAGTGTGCCCTTCCGCAGCTAGAAAGGGAGGACTAGTATTAAGCGCTGGCACAGGGACATGGACCAGACAGGGCATCAACACAAAAATGACTGTTTGAGAAATCTAAAAAGCGGGCTAAATATACACATTCATGGGACACTTGAATTACAGGCTAAATATAAAAGTGTCTCATCCCTCCTGGCTCCTCATCTTGGAAAGCATCACGGTGGGGAGAAAAAAAAAAGAAAAAAAAAAGTGATTTACTTTGCTTGGTGTAGTCACATTTTAGTACATTTGTCTATTTAAGAACAACTGACACTAGATGAAAGACATTCATCTACTGGAAATCTATCAGGACAATATATAATATTTCTTAACCAGTTAGGCAACAAACCCACAATTTAAGATTGGTCAAGCTACTTGGACAAATAAATAGTGGCCTCTGCTCTGCTGTAATTGATGACATGCCCAAATTACTCATTGGGTGTGTCCATTTGTTAATAAATCCCTTTAAGCCCTAAGCTATTTTTCAGGCTTTAGCTCGAAAATTACATACCCAAACTAAAATTAGGATATGTCTTCAACCACAAGGTCTATTTGAATAATTCTCATGTCATAATAAAGGGAACACTTGTAATATGATTTTTTCTATATTTGATAATTAAATTAGTTGGCGTTTGAGCTGTGTTCGGTGCATGTAAAAATGGCTTATATATTCATGTAGACCCGGTTCTGCAGTTTAATTTGATGTGCGACATCATTATATTCTTTCATGATTAGTGCATTGCTTCACACAATTTCTTCTTCAAAATCGGAGAGGACTCAACTAGGGGGCGCTAGGGCTTGGGTTACAAAAAAAAAAAAAACCCTGCTCATCAAAATATTTGTGTGTGTGCTTTTGGGATTTTTTTTTAACAGTTCCTCTGACAGTTTGTTTTGAAAAATAGCATGGCAATACAGATTAAATGGTCTAACAGATCATAAATAGCCCACAGGCTGTATGGTCACAAACCTGACTGATGTAAGTATTAAACCATTGCGGTTAGTAGTACCCCATTATGAGGGTGCCAGTGGTACAGAGCGGGTATTTCAGAAAGGATGTTCAACACACTGTTAGTACTCTTCTGAAATATATTTAAAAAAAAAAACTCTAAACAGCTGATCTGAATTGTTTCAATTCACTCGTAGCACGTTTACCTTGAGGTAAGCTTGTGCACAGCCACAACAAAAAGACATCATCAATGACACCTCAATGCCGATTCACCATGGTAACAGAGAGAAACACGTCAAGTTACTTTTTCCCATTTGGAAATGGAGGTGCTAATGCGGGTATGTAGTGAGGACTAGTGACTATGAAAATATTTTCTGTTAAAAACAGTTCTCTTGGTTGATTCCGATCGCGTGGATTATTTTTTTTCAATTTTAGAGTTAAATTAGTGTTTTGTTTTGTTTTTTATTACTGATCAATCAGATTAAAACTCTTTGACTGCCATAGACGTTTCATGATGATTAGTAAAATTCCAATGAATGGAGTGAGATCTTTCATTGAGTAGCCACATTGTATATGTAATAAAGGCAAACAATATTCTTTTTGCCTTGAAAGATGAGTTAAAATGCTCAAAAGCGGCTGGCACTGTGGATTTTTTTTTGTTTTGTTTTTATAACGCCTGGCAGTCAAAGAGTTAAAAAAAATATTCTATCCAATTCTCCTTTCTTTTTAAACATTTTTTGCAGAAAATAAACAAACATGATTTTGTTACTTTTATGTTACTTGTTTTGTTTTATTTTATTGTTAATAAAGGTGGCCCAACATGATAACTTTTTAGATGATTATAAGTCTACAGTGGTTCAAATCAAGCAAACATTTTTATTCTTGATAGATAGTATTTTATTCTTGTCTTGAGAAAAAAAAAAATCTGATCTTTTACAGCTGATACCGATAAGCTGACAATGACATGACGTGAATGGGCCTGATTTCTGAGAACATGATCAGATCGGAACAACTAATTTATAATTGCTTTGTCTTGCTTTGTTGCCTGCAACAAGGTCATCATTGCAAATGACAATCTGTTTTGAACTACCACATCTGGATAAATAAATTAATAAATACACTAACTTATCTTTGCCACAAATCTAGATTTTTGTGTAACTGATTCACAGACCAAAATGAAATGTTTAATGAATTAAACCATGAATAAATATGATAAATTACCCATTTTATGAAAAACAGCTACATTAATACTAGACATATAATAAGACTCTTGACAAAGTAGCTCAGCAGGCCAGATTAAAGAATCAAACAAACCGTTTGTACCTTTGACCAACCCTGAATTCAACTTATCTCAGTCTGAGAGGCAATGTGTCATTCACAATTTAATACAACATAAAATATGAGTACAGATGAATGATTTGCACATCAGCCACTTGCAATCCTGCCCGAGGAATTCATCTTTTATTTTTCTTTCAGGTTTGTCCTGAGAGATGATCACCATTCCAGTTAACAGATGTTTAACAGAGACCTCCCGCCGGTCGACAAACTGCCGCTTTTATGCAATATGCTCTCCATCACCAATCATATGCGCAATGCACAAAGTATTCACCGACGTCAGTGCAAGGTTTCCATGTGTGAGATTAAGATGTACAGCAGGAGCATCAATTCAATCAAATTAATTAACCTGGAAAAGCTGGCATATAATTTTACTGTACATTTAGTTGGGCCTCGGTGAAGAAACAGACAAGTCACGTTTGCTTCAGGTGAGAGCAGACTAATATAAAGTTAAGTTGGTTTACCATGCTGATGACTGGTTCCCAATTTCTCTTACCCGTCCATCTGGGCTGGATAATTCAGACTTCAGAGTTTTTACATATCCTACTTTGTAGAATACCACCTTGATCATTTATCTTTGCGCGTGTGTAAACACAAACGGTGATTCAAGTGCCCTGTGAGGCTTTGCGGTAATGGGGCAGTAATATGTCCACGATTCCGATGGTGCAAAGCTTTTAAGCCACATAATGTATGCTAATATGAAGAAACATTTCAGTGTGATGACACTGCATGATGAGCATTATCTATAAACACATTTCATTGGCTTATTTCTGTTGTGTGTTTGCAGTGACTCCAGTCCCGTTACACTCTTCCTTTAACTCTTTGACCGCCAAAAACGTTTAATAACGATTCGTGAAATCACGATATATGCCGCCATAAACATTAAATGACATCAACTACGTTTTTTTGTTGTTTTTTGTTTTTTTTTTTGTTTTTAATCAATGGGCAGTGCAACATCTAAGTGCAGCGCTGCCTGGTCAATTGGTTGTGGAATCAAAAACACTCACTAACTATGGCCAGAAGATGGCAGCATCTTTTCAATGGACTGCTGGTGTATGAAATTACAATAAAACATGACGGAATCTGATGAAATAGAACTTTTTCAAGGATGATGTGAATGATCAAAGCTTTTTTTTTTTTTATATAACGAGTGGCAGTAAAAGAGTGAATAATAACCCCGTAATTTTCCACAACCATAATGGAATACGCGTTACATGCAGGCAATAAATCTTTTAAAAAACGAATATTGGCAATATTGGGCTTTGTAAGGCCATGTAAACAGTAATAAGGACCTTGAGAAAGAAAGTGCAACAACCTTGACCAGAAATCGCTTTAACTGCACAAAGACATGAGGGCGACGGAGGGTAGAATGGTAAATTCAAAAATGAAAAATAAAGAATTCTGGCATCACAGCTCAAGAATGTCAGCAATGAACTTTGAAACCACATCGCAACACATGAGTCAGACAGAATCTCACCCGGTCCTAAAACAGGAGCGAAAGCTGTGGAAAGAAGCCCTCTCTTGACAGTCTAATGAGCATCCTCCGTGTCTACATCACGTGAGCGATTCCGCAAATGGTGCTAAAAGTGTTGCAAACAGCCAAAAAAAAAAAAAAAAAAAGTCCTCCAGAAGTTGGGGAATAAGAGAAAAATATACAGGAAAAAAGAAGCGAGGAAGTTGTGGAAAGACAACGAAGGAAAACGTAGGTTGAAATGTTTGCGCGCATACTTCGGGTGGGTCACTGCGAGTACAGAAGATACATAAAACAAATCAGATCTGGAATGACCCGGGCTGCTCAGAAAGGGGGCCACAATGGAAACATATGGGCACATGTTGTCACATGTTGCAGCACAGCCGCCGCAAGAAAACAAGCAGCGGGCGGGATGACGTGGGCATATTTACAATGATAAAAGTTCATGCTTAGAGTGTCTGTGGAGAACACATGAATGAAGGAGAACAATTGGAGCAAACGACAACAACAACGTCGATAAAGAGGCTTGCAATGCAGCAAAACAACTGGAGGGGCCGACTAGTCCAGTCCTGTCCCTTCTCTTCCTAGGCTCATGTGCCCTCCCCTCTGCAGGTCTATCTCATGCTTTTTTTTTTTTTCCCTGCGATCACAGGGAGTATGTTACAACAGCGGTAACAGCACATGACAAGGTGACCTGTGCCCCACACAGGATGGGCTAAACTGGGGTGGGAGTGGGAGGAGGGGGGGTGGTCCCGTGTCAAACTCTATGGTCTATCGCTCCCCTACCCAGGCCCCTGCTGCTGGACAGCAAAGGGAAAGAGAGGTTGTGGCGGCGGCCTGCCCCCTTATGCTGGGCCCCTTGCTGGACTCTAGAGAGGGGGAAAGGCAGGGAGAAGCCCACTCAAACACACGCACACGCACACACCGAGAGTCCTGTTTATGTCTGTGCTGAATTTGACAGGGAATGCGCATTCTCAAGCACACACACGGTCATGCGCCGAGAGATAACTGGACACAACCGGATCGGCAACAAACGTGCGAGAAAGGATCAGAAATATGCTCAAGCCAATCTTACGTAACCATCAAAAACGCTCCTTAAAAATGTCAATGATTATGAATGATGACCTGTCGGGTTGAACATAAATCGAATATTCAAGCCGAATAACTCTGGAAAAGATCATTATAAAATAATTACCATAAAATCCAGTGAAAAACATGCACCTTGTAAAATACGGGGAAAAAAAATAAGCAGTTTTTTTCCCCCTGTATTTGTGTACAAATATGGTCCTCCAATTTTCTGGTATATCAGAGTGACTACTAATATGAATGAAGATTTAAAAAAAACAACATATAAATAAAGTGGAAATGCTTTCAAATCCAGGTTAGAAACTATTCTCCTTTCCCATATCAATGACTAAGACCTTTTTAAGTATTCTTAACATTATTAATTTTTAATCGTGTTGTTGCACTGTACACTCTTTGTAATTTTAAGCTATTTTTTCATTACTTTAATTTGCTTTTAAATCTCTAACGCTATTTGTAACTGCTTTTAAATGTAATTTAATTACAATTAATTAGTATTATTATTCTTTTGTACAACTCCTCAGTATTTTTTAGTTTCTTATTAAGCCCACTGTACAAATAACCCCTTGATTTGAGAAAAATGTTTTGCCCCGTCCAGAAAAAAACGAGTGTAATCCACAGTAATTCATTTGCTTATAGCATAGTTGCCCATGTCATTTTTGAAAGTTTTTGGAAAAATAAGAAAAAAGTTGGGGGGGTTTCGCAAGTACAACCTTAACTTCATTATTTTTCATATTCATATTTTTTTCCACTTGCTGTCATATTAAGATGCCATCACCTGTGCTCAGGAAGTAGGTTACGACCAATCATGGCTCAGTTTGCTAATCGAACCCAGAAAACAGGTGAACCATGACTGGTCGTTACCTACTTCCTCAGCACAGGTGATGTCATCTTCAGTTGACGGCATGTGGAAAATTTTGTTTTTAAAGGTATTACTTGTACATTCAAAAATAATTAAATTATCAAATTCATTCTGGACAAAATATTAATTTTTTACTGCTGAAAACGGCTCAATGAGTCAAGTATGCCATTAAACTGCATTAAACTCTCCAAGTGTACCAAATCCTTTCACTTGTGCCACATATGTTCCCTTCTAAGAAGTACTCCTTCTGCTTGAGTTGCTCTCCATCTCAACAAATCTAACCTGTGTGATGTGTTTGGCCTAGAAAACTTCAGTCGCAGGAGTTAACTGAGGACCTGCAGACATCACGGTGAATTTACCACTTCATTAGTTGCAAAGGCAAGCGAGCATTAAGGGTGGAAACCTCTGGGTACCTCACGATAAGATACAAGATGCGATACAAGGCTCACGATAGCGATTATCTCACGATATGACGATACCACGATTATCAATGTATTGGTCAGGTAATAAATCCACGATAATCTACATTAAAACTATTCAAGACATAGACTTATGTTTTTTTTTTTTCAATTAGAAAATAGTTTGTTTTTGTACCATCACTGAAACACAATATTAAAACTGGTGTCTTCTTCACAGTAAGTACTTTAGTGTATTTTTTTTTAAACAAATACAAATGTCTTCTTAACAGAGACCACTTTCTGTCCAATTTGTGTCAATTATTTCATTTTATAAACTGTGACATTTTTTTTGTGCAACATTGCAAAAGTAAATAAATAAATTACTTAAATATTAAATCCCATTAAATCAATATTAATATTCCTCAGAAATTGTGTGCTTCAAAAAGTGTAAACATAAAATGTGTTTCAAAATGTTAAAAGTGAAGATATAATACACATTTTTCATAAAAACGTATACAAAACTGAGTCAGTTGCTGGACAGAAAAATGTCTTCCACAAGTAAACGAAAGCTCATGAGTCTTCTTCACCTGAAGATTTCCGTACATTTCCCCGCCATTCTTATGACGTGAGGCCCGCCAAGTAATTGCTCAATAAATAATGAACAATGGAGCCGTCATAGTGGCTTTATATTAACTACAAATATCGCGGTACTTGTGTACGCGTATCAATAATCTATCGGGAGACGAAGTATCATGATTTATCGAGATATCGATATATCGTCACACTCCTAGAGAACATATGTGGCGTGTACATATACAAGTGGCTCTTAATGGTTAAGTACAACGGCCTCTTTCGCTATACATTACATGTGAGGAGGAAGCCACCAATTACAACATCACGAAAGGAGGAAAGGGGAGGGAATCTCCATGTATGGATAACTAATGGACTGCACCATCCCCAACAAACACACACATCTCCATAAACAACATGATGCAACTGCATTTAATCAGGTAAAAGATCCTTTACGTAAATTCACTTTGACGGATTACAGTTGGTTCGCCACTTGTTACAACGATATAGAAAAATACATTTTCAGCATATTTGTCATATGATTTCAATACGGAACGTTTGTCAGTGTTGATTGAGACTGCTATATTGTTGGAGAGGAAGATGCCGGTCATCATTTTTCCAAACTCAGGAAATGAAGTGGCCGATAGCAAAACATTGCGGATGCTATAAACGGGCAGAATACTAAGTGATAAATAAAGCACAATCAATGGAAAGAATAGTAACAGGGACAATTAGTGGCTTAATGGGCAGTGCGGGAGGAGGAGGTTGGGTTTAGATGAAGTTTTTCTCACCATTTTAACATGATAAAGTGGTTCAGTGCTCATTGACGAAATGAGATTCTTGGATATATGAACAAACACACATTGAATATACGAAAATTATAACAAAATAATGTGGACATCACAATGATTAAGACTATGTGGAAATCACGCATTTCAATTAAACTAAAACTTTTTCACATAATTGATTATTTCCCATTGTTCGGTGGTGAAATGTAGTCACACCCTACCTCCTTGCGATGATTATGCATAACCACGGCACAATACATCCATCAACAGTAAAAGACAGCGTAATGATTGACTATTGAGGGGATTTTGAAGAGTTTTTAAGAGTTATTTTGCAAAACACACAATTCAGTATTACTTCCTTGATAGTCAATTCCTAGCACACTATTTCTTCCAAATGTCCATTTTACTTGGAGATGTATGCCTAGTAATATAATATATATGTAAGTGTGACATTACATTACAGGATTGTTTGAACCTTCGGGGTATGTTTTTATTTTTTCCCCAGGAGTGGGCATTTTCACAGCATACAAATGGCTCACCTGAGGATTTGGCATGCCCTTGAAGACTGGCTGAGACTTGAAAGCTTTCCTCCGTTTATCCCAAGATGTTAATCCTGTTCAAAAGAAAAGCAAAAAGGCATGTGGCAAGTTAGTGAAGGGGGCCTTAACCCTCGGACCTGACCTACAATTGACGTTTATATAACACAGAAATATTATCAACCCGGTGTTAATCACCAAACGGCCAATCCTGTCATCCGAAGTTGCGCAACGTTATTGATACATCGACAAGGTTATAAAACGTACTGGCGTCAAAAGCTGTCGTAAAGAAGAGCCATTTCAATAAGTGATAGTCTGGACTTTTGCACGTTGCTCTTTTGCAATGCGAGTTTTTCCATACCTCAGTTTAAATCAACTTTCCCTCCATTATGACCCGAGTTGCATTTGATCTCCTTCACACGCCGTCTTCGAGCGTGTCCACTCCCACTTCGACCCGGAGCGTTTCATAGTGCCCGAACGGTTGTTTCGTTGATCTTTATGAATGTGGGGTGGACGTCGTACGCCCTTCCAGACGTCGGGCTCAGACACACGCGGCGGCGCTGGTAGTGGCTAACGTTTAGCGTGTTTAGCAGGCTGGCTTTCACCCTCAAACGCGGCACAACTTCGGGCAGCTTGTTAAGCGCAACAACGGCCGAGCGAGTCAAACAGTCGGCGGGAAAGCTGTTCGCGCGCCATGAGAAAACACAAACGCCCTAACATTTGTATTAGAAATTCACACCTACTGTAGTACGACGGCATATATCCTTGGCTCTTCAGTAACCAAATAGATGGCCATTACTTTTTGTTATGCACCGCCTCCTCCTCGGAGCCTCTACGGGAAAGAGGGATTTCCACCCCGCCCACGTACTATGTGTAGCCAATCAGGTGTGAGCTCCGCGGATCGGCCCTGAACTGGTTGGTGACACGACTGCTTAGCAGTGCGCCGATTGGCCCGTCTTGATGTCCGTCACGCAAACATCCAGCCCTTGAAACAGGGGTGTGTCGTGACGTCAGAGGTAACGAAGAGGTAAACAACTTTGACCGCGTGAGCTTAAAGCAACATGGTTTTGCCTCCAATGTGTGTGCGTGAAACACTGGAGAGACCCCCGGTGCGGGGATTATCGCGACATCATTAGCAACAATGTTCCGTCTCAACTGGCGGAGATTGTGAAATTTAGGCCATGTGTTTTCTCTGCACCCAGAGAGTCTTTGTTTGTAAAACGACGGGTGTTCGTTGTGTGAACACGTAAACATAATTGCACTCTTGTTCCCTGTCGAAATCGCTATGTACAAATCGCGCAATTAGATGCACATGCTCACCCTGTTTTGTTTAATGCGTCTCGCCTCATTGTTTGACGTCCTCAGAATGTGTGCGGTGAGGCGTGCGGAGACGAGGGGTGTGTCTACTCTGCAGTGTTCTGGTAGGCTGCAAGGCGATGCCGCCGCTCTGGGCAGTGTGTTGCCATACATTTGTAATGCAAAGCACACCGTGCGCATTGGAAATAGATGACTAAACAACGCCGATGCATAATATTGATGTTCTCTCCGCGTTTTCCTTGAGTAAATATCGAATCCGCTGCTCTTCCACGCTTCCCTCGTTCACATGGCATTTGTACGTCCGCTGTCGTGTTGCACATGGGAGCTATGGTGCATGGAGGAAATGGTGGTACAGTGTGTGCGTGTGTGGTGTTAAGGCCAGTGGAGGAGGCCGACGTGAAGGTCAGGGGTGTGTCTGCAATAAAAACACTGTAAAGGGGGACAGATAGGAAGGGGAGAGGGAAAGAGGGAGAAGGGCCCCATCCGGCTTCATATATCCTCTCCCAACTCAAATTGTTTTTGGACTCCTGCTGCAGGCCCAGTCGAAACTGCATCTGCAAATTCCACGAGTTTAAAAGCTTTATGCACATACTTCACTCAAATCTGTTTCACATGCATTCGTCTAATTAGAAATATTATTTAAATGAGGTTTCGAAGTCAATCGATGAAGTGTGGATTTTCACTCATTTGTTCTCAGTCCAAACAGTCACCATAAGACTGTCATTGAATTTACACGCAATTTCTTAAAACATTTGTAAATGTTAGACACGAGTGAAACTAAAATGGAGTAAACGAGTAAAACAGCCTACCGGTACTCTCTGATGCCTGAGGGCAACACAAAACAGAGGCAACAGGGTAGTTGTTTATAAACTTTTTCTAAGTATTGTCAGGATGAATAACACTTTGTGATATTAAATGAGTTGTAATGCACAAATTAAAGTGGAAGTCCAAAAAAAAAGAGAAAAAAACAAAACTGAGCCACTCAAAAGTGGAAGTCCATTTAAAAACATAAATGTTCTATGTGGACCCACTAGTCTAAACACGATACAATATTGTGATAAGAGCTGTTTTTATCACCTCAGGAGGCGGCCATTTTGCCACTTGCTTTCAACTGAAAAATGACATCACAATGCCCGCCCTAAAGGCTCAGTTTGCAACGTCACATGACCACACCCAGAAAACAGGTAGTAATAATAAGACATTTAATTTGGAATGCGCTTTACATTTCAAGTAAATCTCAAAGTGCTACAGTTGGGGGTTAAAAACGAATTACAGTAAAAATATAGCAATGGTTAAAAAAGCACAATAAAATATAGCAGAGTTAAAACAACAACAAGATTAGAACAGTTTAAAATTCAAGTATTCATTAAACGAGGTCGAGTAGGCCTACGAGGTGAGCCGTGGTTGGTTCTTATTACCTGAGCCCACAGGCACTGTGATGTCATTTTCAGTCAACAAAAAGTGGTAAAATGGCCGCCTAAGATGGATAAAAATGGGATTTTGCTGCTTAATTCATATTCCGCAAATGCAACATTAAACTGAATGCTGTGTTTACACTAGTGGGGGGCACATAAAACACATTATTGTAATTTTTTATTTTTTTATTTTATTTTTTTAGTACTGCAGCTAGACTCTCTTTCCAATGTCATAGTAATAAGCTTATCCACATGCGTCTCTCAAATCTGTTGCATCGTTATTAATTCAATTAGGGGGGAAATTGCAACAATGGAAGCATTCTAACAGGAAATCATAACCTATTTGTTAGAAGGTTCAAACTGTCACCATCATAAAACTTTTTTTTTTTTTTATACTATTTTAACACCTATAAATACACAAGATGAAGCTAAAGTGAAGGGAAAGGAAACAAAATACCTTTCTGTGGTGAGATCACAAAAAGCCAAAGAAAAAGTAAAACACAGTTAGGGAGTTTGTCTACAAAATCAAATGAAGATGGTTTGAATTCTGACTTTTAAGGCACCAAAAATTGCGTTTGAACTTGAAATTTTAAATCCTCCGGGGCATTGGACTTCACACATGCACGTTTGAGCGCCGTCTCAAGCACATAATCGTATTGTGGCGGCACCTACGAAATGTGGCAAGCTGCCGATTGACACAGCGGCTGGTAGTAAAGTGCGTGGGTGTTAGGTTGACGCTGGTCATTTGTGCTGTGGCTTGGGCCTGGTCCAAGTCTGGCACCGGGGCCGGATTCAAGCAGCTCCACTAACAGGGATTTATTCGGCCGTGTTACAACCATGTCGGACTTCTATCTTGGCTCGGCCAATTGGTGTCCTCAGATGCTCCGACTCTCACATTGAGCCGGCGGGTTGCTGTTTGGAAAGCACAAGGGTGGAAATCATAAATCAGAAACACTTGACCCACTTAAACTGAGGGAATTTGTATTCGTGGCATTTGTGCCGTGACATGAATAGCCTGCTCAGTAGAGCTCATATAGAGGCACATGCTTTTGGTCAGCCGGAGTTAAGCCGGCCAGAGTTGACTGTGGGCTCTTCAACAGTGCAGATAGACTATGCATAACATAATATACAGTAAACACCATAGTTCACATACTGTTTTTGTATGCGTATAAATATGAATGTGGTGATTCCAATAGATTCACCATATGGCATGTGAAATCATAGCCACTGCGAAGAGAAGTACACAACACACAGACACTACACTTGCACTCAAAAGCTACGCAACAATCTGTCCAATTGCATAAAAACATGGCAATGAAAATTCATGATGATGTGAATAGACTGACCCTGACTTAAGGGAACGCCAGCTGCAAAGAAGTGAAATGAGAACCAAAACACTTAGCAATCATCACGCTCGCTTCATAAATAAAGCTTGGAATTTATCCTGAACCTTGATGTATGACTCATTTTACCGGCTTGGAAAAAAACAATTCTACAGAACCAAAGTTAACAGTATTTTTTACAGGTGGAGGAGTTTACTTTCTGCAACGATATGTAAACACATCTAAATGAGAAAACATTCCCGGTTGGCCTTCTGCTGTCACATATTCCCTGAGGCGTTATGTGACATTATTTATTGTATAATGTATTCTGGAGAGAGTATTAGTTACATAAAAACAAAAATACCAGCAGAGTAAAACGATCTTACATTGCACAAAAATGTAAGAGAATGAGAATAACTTGATTTATTCAATTTTCCCATCAATTAATAGTAAATCTACAAAAATACTATAAATACATATATTTTGGATAGAATACTTTGAACTTATACTAAATACACAAATAATAAAGTACAGCACATTGTCTTTTAAGGTATATCACCTACTTTTTCAAGTTCTCGCATTAAATGTATTTTTAGGCTAAACTGCATATTTACATTGTGTTAGTATTGCAGTTAATCTTGGATGTTTCAATTAATAGGATTGTTTTATTTTTTTCTACCCTAAAGACATTGTAAACTTAAAATTAAAATGCATGTATACAAAATGATTTACTGAACTAAGACATTTTACAGTAGTTATTACAGGATGGTGGTCTAATGCAGAGATGCTGACTGAGATTTATTCATGCAGAGGCCAAGAAACTCAATACTTCACACTGGAGTTCAAATGTTTACCTCCAGAGGCCCGAGCACAGCTGCAAGATGGACTTTGAAGGTGCGGAATGACCACTAAACCCCTCTGGCTCCCTCTTGTGGGAGAACTGAGGACAGAGTTAATCACCTTTAGCTTCACAACATGGTCAAAAGTGTGATTCCTGTGCAAGTTAATGGCAGTGTTGTGGTTCCATAGTTAAAACCCCTAATTAAAAGCCATAATCATTGTTTAAAAGCCTTCTTTGAAACCATAACATGAATGCTAACAGTACCTAACAGCAGATGCTCCTTCAACATGCCCCTGGCGTCACATAACACAGTCAGCAGCGTGCCCATACTGTATGTTATGTATTGGCTTTGTGACGTAAACGTAAACAGGACTTGCGCGTGTACTGTACTGTCATGACGTACAAGACAGGAAGGAGTCTTTTGGCTGAGTCCCGACGCCATCATTTCTAACGTAACAGGCAGCTAACTTGCATGTTAGCATGGAGGTAGCTGTAGTTTCGTAAATTAAAACAGTTGGAGAAACGAAATTTCTCGTTAGCGGTATTGTATTTCACTTAAATACTATGAAAAACTACGTAAATCGTCATCGGTCCCGTGGTGTAATGGTTAGCACTCTGGACTTTGAATCCAGCGATCCGAGTTCAAATCTCGGCGGGACCTCTTCCTTTTACGTCGTATTTATCTATAAATTCCGCGATACTGTAATAGGCAAAGTACGTTTTGGGATATATAGTATGTAATCGGATACCGTGAATGTATACGTAATGATAGATGATGTGTGCATAGCGTATACAAACTCATCTACTTGCACGTGTACACCTGTTTTGTTTTTTTTGCTTGTTTTCATTATGGTCGTGGGTGAGTTTGCGCCTGTCCCATGTGGCGAGGTGGGATATACCTGTTTTCAAGTCTCAAATACCATCTTGAACAATTTATTAATAATCAAGCATACACATTTGTGTGTTTTTGTAGCACTTTATTTCACACAAATCTTCGGAGGCATAAAATATATTACTTCTTTTACAGACAAACATTATGAAAATGGCATCTGTGTTGATATACTGTTTGTATAAAAAAGTGAAAAAAGAATTTAAAAACAAAATCAAACTTTAAATATATTTATAAACTTCACGTCTTTGGTTTGATTTGTGTGTGTGTGTGTGTGTGTGTGTGTGTGTGTGTGTGTGATCTTGGTTGTTTTGTGAGAATAGAAACAAATCAAACAGGTCAAAACCAAACATGGTCATTCTGAAGCATGGAGAAAGTGAGGTAACGTCTCTGATGAAAATGAATTTACCAGTGTGAGATGTTTCCTCAATTGTGAAACATTCCAGCTTTAAGGCATGATTTTATTTCCAGTCACAAAAATGTTAAAAATCAATATTCTCTATAAATTGGTTGATTCGTTTTTGGCTGTGTTAATGAGTCTGTCTTTTTGCACACTTTATGTAAATGGCTCAGTGCATTCTGTATCCCTTCAACTTAAATACAATTAGATGTTTCTTTAGTAATACAGAAGAAAATACTGCCTGTTACAAGTACTACACAATTTATTAAATTGTAAATGTCTTACACAATAGTTCTATGTGTTTAAATATATCGGCTGTATTATTTGGAATATGCTTCAAAATACCCGCTGGCTCAAACTCATTTGACACCATTTACTCATTTAATAAAGAATGATATTCTTTTTCGGTAATTATTTGCTATGTAAGCTGAAATAAAAACCGTTGTTTTTAAACAGTGCTCGATTAATTACAAGACGAAATGTATATGAAGAATGATGAAAACATGGGCTGTGCTATTAGATTGTGTGCAGCGGACAGTGACTCAAATGTTTCAAATGCACATTTCATGGAAATCATGACATTTTGTATTTTTTCTCTGTAATCCTGCTCACATTTAAACATCAAATTATTTGTAACAAAAAAAATGCATTCCTTCTCTCTAGACAGAAAACTAATTTAGACAAAATGCACCACAATCAGAAGAATTACAGATACTCTTTGGTAATACTATTTACGTACAATGTCAAAATGACTGAAAAAACAAAACAAAACAAACTCAACAGAACAACAAAAGCTAGTGGTGCCATACTGTAAGTCTTTTGCACTGTACTATACAGTCGTTTATATACACTTTATGTCAGAAAAGCATGTAAACCTCCCCCCTTGTCCTCAGTGTTTTCAGATGTTTCATCTGCGGAGCTGCGGTCCCAACATAACTTTATTGATAAAGTTGACGATGGCCACAGCAGGTTGCTCCGGATCCAGCTCTGCGAATAAGTGACACACATTCTCTGCGGTGCTTCCCGTCCGCCTGGCCACAAAACCAAACATCCTGGCGCAAAAAAAAAAAAGAAAAAAAGAGAAACATTCTAATAAGAGAAGCTGAGCCGTTTTTAGTCTTAAAATGCAATTTGTGTTAATTGCCGTGCAAAGTTGCTTGCAAAAACAGGAACTCAAGCACTTACTTGCTGGACGTGCTATCACTGTTAGTCCATCTGAAGCACGGCACGCAAATAGAAACAGAAGACAATTGCAGGAATACATAAATCAGGAGCTCAAACTGATGAACAAGACTTGCAAATAATTGCATTACAAAAAAAAAAAGGCAAGCACGGATGTTTCTCTCTTTATTAGTGAGAATCGCCTGGGAGTTTGTAAGCACGCACACGCACGCTAGTTTTTTTTTTTTTTTTCTTGTAACCGTGTCGCCAAGTCTCACCTCTGGTCTTGGGGGTCAAGACTGCTGAAAGTCACACTGCTGATGGGGTAGTGCCTCCGGAAAAACAACCTGTGCAAACACAAACGGCATCGGAACATTTAGTGCATTTTGAAGTGCGTCCTCATCAACACACATCAGATTGTATCTTAAATAAATGAGATACCTTCTTTTGCTGTCAGTTAGAGTGATGCCCTGAGAGGAAACTTTAAAATGGACCATTGTTGCAGCAGGACGTGGACTGAGAGCCAGTGTACTTTTGGTTGCTTTGGAAACCGCTTCCGGCCCCGTTAATGATTCCGTTTCCACAGAGTTCAGGTAGAGAACGTTGCAAGCTTCAGAGAGATGACAATAATGGAATAACACATGGTGGGCGGGCAGCGTGAGGATTTAGTGACCCCTGTTGGTCATAAGTAAGAACTGCAAAAATCCATGAGCGTTTGGCTATTTACTGAACATAGCGTAGGTACACAAATACAGTAAAGCACATATTTCCCCCATCCCATATTTTACTGTTCTTTAACATATTTATAAATTTAACTAAACTGTACTTCTTGGTGGAAATGTTTACCTGCTCCCTGTTTGAGGAGGTCAGCCGCTGTGCTTGTGTTTGTTACAGTCCGTATCTCCTGAAGATCCCCCACCAGATCTAAAACAATGTATAGTCTTGTTACATGGCATCACCTAAAACTGTGTACAGTACAACCTCCATAGTCCAACCAAAAACCCACAAGTGGTACAATTTTGAGTTTAACAATTTAAGGGAAAAATCTTTTGCTTTGATGTTTCCGCAGAATATGACTTAAATACCTCTTTCTGGGATACGAAGGGCACATGGCAAAGAGATGGGTGTGATTGAATGTTGGTACACCAAGGCAGATAAACTCCCTAAAGCAACAATACGTCCAAAAAAAAAAATGAAGAAAATGTTTACAGCAGGTGAAAAAACATGACAGTAAGATTAGAATGGAGATAGTATGGAGAAAATGAACTGACCAAAATACGCCTCATTCTGACAGCCCTTTATTTTGACACCCCGCGGCCCGGTCTCAATCAGGAAATGTCTCACTAGTTGTTCCAGAACATCTGCTGTCAGATGAAGGATCGGGTGCAGGGGTTGAGTATGAGCATTTAAAAAAAAAACATATGTGTATATATATATATATATGTGTGTATATATATATATATATATATATATATATATATATATATATATATATATATATATATATATATATATATATATATATATATATATATATATATATATATATATTTATATTTTTTTCCCCTACAGACAGACAGCATGCTTAATCTGTAGGAACAAAACTGCCAACATTTAAAATAAATGACTAAATAAATGAATGAATGTGAAAATAAAAACAGATCTAAAAAAATATAGTGTTCTCTCGCTATAATGCGGTTCACTTTTCGCAGTCTCGCTGTATTGCAGATTTTTTTTTAGTGCAATTTTGCATATGTATATATATGTATATATGTGTGTATATATATGTATATATGTGTGTATACATATATATATATATATATATATATATAAAACTTAATTTTGGAATATATTTTTTATATCCATTTCATTTTCACTTTTATTCATTTATTTAGTCATTTATTTGTTTATTTTTTAATTTTTCCAGTTTTGGTACTCCATAGTTTAAAAGCTGCATTGACACCTGTACGCTGTAATTCAAAAATTAAATACAAATACAAAAAAAAAATATATTCCTACATAAAGAAATAACAAGTAACAAAATAAATACAGTAAAAAAAAAACGAGATTAATAATAATAATAATAATAACAAATGGGTCAAAATATATATTTTTGTTTTTATTTCCATTTATATATTTTTTGTATTTAATTTTTGAATATATATTTTTTATATCTGTTTCATTTTCACTTTTATTCATTTATTTAGTCATTTATTTGTTTATTTTTTAATTTTTCCAGTTTTGGTACTCCATAGTTTAAAATCTGTGATGATACCTTTGCTACCAGTGATGTTGGCATTCGGAGGAGGTGTGGCCACTTTGAGGGCGAGGCCATAGGCACCTTGGAACGAGTTACTGTCTCTGATGAGGAAAGTTCCTGGTTCCTTGTCCCTCAACACCGCTATGGCTGTGAAGGAGAATACACATCGGAATGCGCTACACACTGAAACATCCACCAGTGCTTCGCTCTGAACTCACCTTGGTCTCTGGAGATGCCGGGTTTGTACCAATACTTGGAGCTATCTTGGACGAACTTCGCGTTGACCCTGATGTCCTCCCTGCTGCTGCTGAACTGCGCTTGTCTCTGCTCTGTCACAGTTGGGGGCAAAGTCGCATTGTGCGTCGGGGAAGGCACCGGAGAGCCTCGCGGATGAGAAGCGTGCCCGTTGAGGGATCCCGGTGTTGCTGAAAGTCGTTTCTTCTCTGGGAGTGGTGGCTGAGCGGCTGGGATTGTAACGGCCGTGTAGCCGGTGTATGGGACATGGGGGACGCTTAGCAATGGGTAGTAATAGGGTGCGAGGGGGAAAGTTGGTGTGTGGTAACCGTCCGGCACAGGTGATGGTGGTTTGGTGTCAGTTGAGTTGTCTCTCTCAGGTGTTAGACGATGCTCTGGTGGATGTGTAGCCGGTGGGGAGTTATGACTTGGGGAATCAGTGGGTGAATTTTGTGAAGAGTTGTTATTCGGGCTCGGACCACCTGGCGCATTTGAAACAGTGAGTTGGTCCTCCACTGGGGTGATGATGATCGTGGTACTTTGAGACTGATCGGCCTCCTCATCATTTTCTTTGTCTTTTGCTTCCTCAAGTTTGTTTCCATCAGATGCACGACCATGAGATAGTTCACTTGACGGCGGTGTTATGTTGGAACTTTGGGATTGTTCGTCTGTCTCTGCTATTGTGAGGGTTTCGATTGTGTTGATTTCCAGTGCTATTGAGGCTTCTTGACTCAAGCTGCAAGTATCAGGCAAGGTAAAAGTTGAATTAAATAAACTGTTGTATATAAATTATTCTCTAGGGCTGGTTTTAAATAAATAAATAAATGATATTGAATCAATTTTCCTTTTTGAGCCTGATATGGACTCATAAAACCATGAATCAACTCTTTTAATACAGTATCTATTTTTCCCATAAATTCATAAGAAAATGAAATTTTAAAAGGCCAATTTTTTGGGGGGGTATCCTACCGTTTTCTTGAAATTTACAGTTCAAATGAATTGAAAGGTATTTTCTTACATTTATGCATCACCTGCTTCAGAATCAATGTTAACAATTATTGAATTTGAATTATGAAAATGTTTTCATCTCATCCTTGCTGATGTCAGCGTTTATGTAGCACTTAAGTGATCACAACACGTGTTACTTTGATTAATAAACTAAATTAGCAATTTGCTGTCTGCACAAAATTTAATTTGTAATTTAATGTTTGTGGAGTTTTATCATGTCCTTGATATTTAAGAAGAACTGATTAATTGAATCTCTCTCTCTCTCTCGACTCAGTTTGAGACCGTATGATGTAATGACCTTTTTGTTGTCATTTTAGATACATTTGAATTAATTTGGTAGTATTGTAATTGGGCCATTTCCTTTGAATATCTCTTCAATAGAAGATGATTCAATGTCCATCTCGATATATTTCAAAGTACAACGATCAATATGGTTTCATTCAATGCACTTGGATCTTTAAAAAAACAAACAAAACAAAAAAACTTTTTGGGGGGTATTTCTTTTGCACAAATGAGAAACCTAAAGTACTCTGCAAAAGCATGTTGCGTTTTTACAAACATAAATCCGCAGTGCTGATGCAGATTTCAAAACATCAATCGAGCAAGGTTGACCTACCTGTCGTCCGTGTGTGTGGGGCTGCTTCCCCCAATGATTGTGTAGTCATGATCAGAGTCCAGAGTCTGGGTGCTTGATCTGTTATGTTTATACTCGGAACCCTGCGTTATGTCAACCTGTGTCCTAGGTAAGGCTTTCTCCACTTAAAAAAGAAGTCAAGAAACCAGAATCAGATGAAGGTAGGATGCAAAATATTTTATTCTTAGTGCGATCCCTCTTTACCTTTGAGATGCTCCTGCTGCTGATCTTTGGCTCCTGGAGGGGTCTCTGGAAGTCTTTCTCTCCCAACAGAAGGGCTAGCAGGCAGAGGAGAGGCTGACTCGGAGAGGTAACCCGAAGCATAACCCCGACTCCCACGGCTCTCAACAGGAGATGACTGATAAGGAGAGCAGGGGCAAGATTGACGTGGAGGCGGGGGAGTGTGGTATCCACTGCTCGCACCGTCCCGCATGTCCATCAGAGGACTCTGGACGAACCTTTGCTGCTCTGCACCCTGTTTTAAAGCAGCGGACTGACAGATGCGATACGGTGGGACGGCTAATTTACACTGCCAAAAGTCCGCCTCTCTCGGAGCTTCCCATTGGTTTTGACTTTCCCACAATGCCTCTCGAATTCGTTGTAATCCAACTGCTTGGTCTGGATGCATGGGATGGAGCACTCTAGCTGAGTAATCCCGCCTGCTGGAACACTCTCGGCAAGGACACTGATTTGGTGGACCAAAGTACATCTCTCTGTATGGGCTTGAAAGTAGTGACTGGTGGGAAAGATGAGGGGTTGGGGCTTGGCTGGCATAATGGAAGACTTGGCATTCATCATTGTAGTGTCTGTTGGAAGCTGGAAGGGTGTGACCATGTGAATGTTCAGACGCCGAATAAGGGAAGCACGGTCTGTGGAGACAAGGTACAGATGGGGCCGGCTGTTCCCACGCTAACTCTGGCAAAGGATGGACACTATGGCGATGGCAGAGTTCCATATGAGTCAAATGAGGGGGAGGGGACACAGATTTGGACGGTAAGGCCGGCAGAGTTTGACTTTTGGGATGTGTTTGGAGACCGTTGCAGCAACCAGCACAGTGAGCATTCGACAGGCAGGGCTCTTGCTCCCATTGCCACCCCGCGCCGTCACATTTTACGCCTGCGCGACCGCAACACGAGTGCTCTCGCCTTAATCCTGCCGGATTTAACTGGTTTGCATCTTCTAAAATCTCGGTCTCTCGGTCCTTTTCTTTGCCTCGACCATTCTCGCTTGTTTCATTTTCTCCTTTTTCCGCCAGAGTTTCCGTAGTCTGGCTTTGTCGATGAGCGGCGAAGGGTGAGTGGTTCTCTATGTGATCAGAGGGGAGGCAGCTGGAAGTGCTGGTGAGAGTCTGCAGCTGGTTGGAAATCTGCGTCTTTACTGTTGGGCTGCTGGTAAGGCATCCGTCGGGTGAGGAGGTTGGGCCCGGTCCTCGTCGTTTTCTCACCTGCGCGTACAAACTTCCATCAAGAGGGCCCCTCGTGTGTGAAATATCTAGAAACAGGAAATTGTGATTTATGAGACACCTGAATAGACTTGAAGCTTACACACACACAAAAAAGAAAAAAAAAAGAATATATATATTTTTTTAATTTAATTTGTTGTGGTGCGGCACGCTAGCACCATTGATTGGCCCGCTGCCTACTAGTTGTAGTACTGACATTCAAAGCTTGGTGGTGCTGTGGAACAACAATATATCTCATGTGAAACGCATGAGAATCCAATGAAGGCCATGGGATACAACTCTCTTACTCTCTGGACTGTCTTGATGGTGCAGGTTCACGTTCTCGTAAGAATCCCATCTGACCACTGGATCTGAGGTGTTGTAGTTCACTTTGATGGAGGCATCTGTCTTCTGGTTTTCTTGAAAGCAGACATGAAATTACACTAAGTAAAAGACAAAATACATACAAGACACTCAAGATTTCAGAAACCGGAAATATTCACCGTTTATTTTTTCTGGCCTGCTAGAAAAGATAAACTCCACTGCAGCATCACGAGGGAATCTGTCATCTATAAAAAGATACGCTTGTAAACACATTGTCTAAAATATCACTGGACGACAGAAATGGTAAAAGCACTCACAGCAATATGTGAAACAGAACACATCAAAGGTATTGTTTAAAAAGTTATATAATTTATGTTGTATCACATCTGAATGTAATGGGACTGCTGTTTACTAAAACATAAACAAGCGCCAGAGTAGCCTGACTTAGGTAAGACTATTATTAATAAGTTATGGCGATGTCCAAAAAGTACAAAGACGTCATAGTATATTTGCAATTAGATGTTAGCATTGTTGAGAAGCCAGGTCATATTGAACCAATATAGCCCCAGTGGCTTCCATTATTTTACCTGTACAGGCTATGTCGAGGTCCTTCTTGCCAAACCACAGCTGGGCGCCATGAATGGTGCACGTGTGGAACTGGATTCTGAACACAACTTCTCTCTCTGCTGCCTGGCTCCGTCGATGATAGCATTTGACCTAAAAAAACAAGGGAAGAACATCATGGAAAGAGCTATTTCATGGTTCAAGCTTTATAGGGTTATTAAGCAATTTGATTCTGTGATATTGTGCCGGTTTCTCACCATAATGTCCCCTTTTAACAGTAAGGCTGGTTCCATCATCACGCACAGCTTCCTAGACCTAGACGTCTGAGGGTTGCTGGGAACACAAGTGAGATACATAAGACATTAGCCCCGTCAAAACACGTCTGTGTCGAGTAAATCAAAGGTAAACAATGTGAGCTCAAAAATAAGCAGTGGGGCAGCCACCATCTAAACATAGACTGTGGCCAGTAAAAGGAACTTCTGTGTGAAAGAGAAGTTGAGGTAAATGGAGAACAACTAGATTAGTGACTACTCACTAGACACAGGAGGTGTAGATCAGCTGTAATGACTGGTAGATCTTCAGAAATGGAAAGTAACCTGTAAAAAGAAGAACATTTACTGACAGTTGCTTTGTTTTTGTGTCAACTCTTTACAAAGCTGAACAAGGTATTATTGTACAAATGTTTTCTTTAACATAAAACTAACCTCCTCCTATCTGAAAATTTGGCAGTGATGGAATAATGATCTGATGGAGGAACAAAGGACTGCTATTCATTTTAATGGCACCAGACAGCAGACCACCGAAATAGTAGATGTACCTGAAAATGATATATACAGAAGAGACATTTTCGATATAGTTGCATTTATGTATACTTTCCAATTCTATCCAAAGAGATTTTTGTGTGCACAACAGTCTTATTCAAAACTAATTGACCAACTCTACCACTAGATAGAGCAACTACACTCCAATTGTGCTTCTATTAATTTCTTCTTCTAATTGAAATGCATGAGGAAATCCTGAAGACACCACATTGTGGTCGTAGAATGCCATTTTGTAGTTCAGCGCCCTTTTTTTTTAAATGAAGCTTGTACTGTCAAGTGTACCTCATATGGCTTGTGAGTGCAAAAATCAAGAAAATGATCTTGCAACACCACACATGTGCATGTGTGAGACCTGTTCTGAGATGGCTGAAGGGAAGAAGAAACTTTGTCCTCGCAGAACTTCCTCATGGCTAGTGTGGTGAGGGCCTGGTCTGCTCTGTGGATAGATACACAGCCACAATTCATTGAAAAAATATGTATAACAGCTGTGTGAATGCAACAGTGATTATTTGTCAAAAAAAAGATACTGCTAAAATTCCCCAAATCTCCATTTGTTAATAGAAAAATGAATTACCCTGCTGATATCTTGCTGTAGTGCATGTAGGCCGCCACGATGACTCCCGTCTTCCCTTTGTTTCCCTTTCAGAACAAATGACCATATGCATATGACAATCACTTATGTCTTAAGTGATTCACTATGTGTTCCGGTTGCACAGACCTTACAGTGGAGAACCACGACATTGTTAGGATCAGCGTTCAGCCACGTCTCCATGGCCTTACACACAGTGCAGATCCTGTCCAAAGGTGGCGCATGAAGATCAGGCCAGCCGAAGTCCTGCACCTGCAGCACAAGATGAGCTGGGCATGAAATATTATGCTGCTTTTAAACGGCGTATGCTTTCAAATCATACTTTTGGGATGAGTCTTGTAATGTCATGTCTCTTCTCTGATAAATTTAAAAGCTGGGGGGAAACAAACACGAGAAAATTCAGTATTTTAATTGTTAGTAGTAGTAAATGAATGTATCAGTTCAATGTATTTTTTTTGTTACCAACCATAAACTTGTCTTGGTGCTTGGATTTAAGCATGGTGGCCATTTCCTGTAGCTCCCCATGATATCGCTGTTCCTCCAGCTCTGGCATGAAGAAGACCGAGATGATCCTCTCCGTGATATAGGTGAGGTCAATGTCGTAGTGGCGCTCCATCACCTGCTCCATTACTTGCTCCTCACTTTTACTTCTACACATTGAAATCATTTAAAAAATAAAATGATGTGTCTATGTTTTGAAAAATAGGATGTTTTTTTTAAATATATCAGTAGTGGCTATGGTACCTTGGCATGGAGCCTCTTTTCTTCAGGGACGCAGATTTAATGGAATTGTGCTGAAAACCAAACAGAAATGTGGATTGGTGAGTGGACAATAACATCGAAATGCAAACGCCATGTCCAAACAAACATGTACCTGGTCTGGTGTTGAGTCACAGGTGGTAGACACCTGGAAGAATAAAACCACAAGCTTACCATATAATTCCTGTACACTGTGCATGCAATCACATCATCTCAACCAGAAGACAACAAACCACAAATGAGCCTTGACTGGCAACACCTTGTCAACTTTTCACCTTTGAACCCTTGAACCGGTATAACTGCCAGGCAAATGGCAACCAAGCAGCCCTCTCAGACGGCGGGCCGACTCGTCGATGACAGATGTCAGCAACAAGTCGCATGCCTACACAAGTGAATGCTTCCTCCCTCAAGTAACAATGCGGAAGTTCTTGTCCACCACAGGATATTGGTTGCATCTACACTACCACACACTTACATATATTTTACAAAAGTAAAATAGTAAAGAGACTGATAAACCATATTGACGTTACTTACAAGTTCCTTAAAATTTAGGACAGTTTTAGGAATTGTTACAGAGCCATTTAACTGCATGTGATACGAGTGTCGAGTAACAATGTCACCGATATTAGTAAAAGGACAGGTAAAGAAATAAATATGCACTGGTGCCATGAGATATAATGTTATTCACTCTGTGACCACACTCATAACTCAAAACTGTCTACATGTGCTGCAAATATATGCTACTTAAAGTGTAATAATACCGCCACATAGAGGTCATTCATTTGCTGGTCCATGTCATTTCCCATTATGTTACCATTGAGCTATTGGACTTAAAAGCAAAGTTGTGTGGTCGTTTAAATACACGATGTGTAATTTTTTGATTTATATTTAGTTTGACAATAAACTTTAACAGGATGTGGCATTAAAGTGCTTGCAGACTCTTTTTTTTTTTTGAAGATTTATTCTTTCTGCCAAATGGCTTCTTTGTTGTGGAGTGAGTGGAGTTGAGTTCACTGTCACCGTACAGCGCTCATATCGCAAATTGCTGTTCCCAAGTCCAAAAAACAAAAACAAAAAACAAAATGGCCCAACGATGGCCTGTATCACAACAACTCAGGTGCGCTATGTGAAATTAGATTTTGCAAAATGGAGGCCTTAAAGACAACAATAATTCTATATTTTCTTGGTATTAAAAAAAGAAAAAACAGACGGCAATTTCATATAGCATATTGTATATAATAGTATTACTGTACTGAAGAATTCATAAAATATAGAATACCAGATTTCTTAATGGCCCTATTTAGTGAATGAGAAGTTGATCGTAGTGACGCTAAAAAGGTCTTAACCTTTGCGTCATTAAACCCACAGACAACTTGATGTGACGTGAATTTAGAGACTTTTTATTCTAAAATGGAATTATATTTTTTCACTATAGTGTTTTAAAGATAAATTGTGTTATTTTAGTTATATATATTTTATTTGTATCTTTGCATACTATATCGAGAAAAACTCTGCAATTTATTAATAGTAGCAGCATCTATGTTCTTGACTCCCTCCCTTTTCACTCTGCCCACCTTCAACATTTTTTTTTTATTTTTATTTTTTTTGCAACAAGCCTTGCGGTCTGTGTCAAATGTCGTGTATAGAACATGCTGCGGGCCACGAAAAATTGGCCCCTGGGCTGCAGTGTGGATGCTATAGGTTCACCATGCAGCACCGATCCTCGAGGGCACCTATCCAGCATGTGTTGGATGTTTCCCTATTCCAACACACCAGATTCATATTATCAGCTCAGAGGCAAGGTCTGCAAAAGCGTAATAACAATCCTGATCATTTGAATCAAGTGCGTTGGACGAGGGAAACATAAAAAACATGCTGGATAGGTGCCCTCGAGGACCAGAATTTTTGACACTTCACCACAACTCCTGATTAAGTTTTCTTATAATCGCACAGACACAGATGAGAAACATGGCATAAAACCCGCAGTTGGAAACGAGGACATGTAAACGTTGCCGTTGGGGCAAAACACCTCTCTTTGATAGGTTTAATAACGGTCGTTAAGAGAATGAAGGGTGCTTGGCTTCCGGAAGTAACAGTAGGAGACGGACACAACGTACACGTGTATGACCATGCATCAAAAACAAATGCGCACAGACACACGAGGGTCTTGACAGGTCGTATAAAAACACCTCGAGTCAACAGGAAGCAATTTGCAACAGGATGTCAGCGCTGGTCAACAGTGGTTGCGCCGTGCACGTGTTTTTGGAAGCGCTGCCAGCTGCAGGCTCTTGGTGAATGCGTGTGGTGTGTGTGCAGGAGCCACTGGGGGGGCCGAGCCATCTGGTTCAGCTTGTCTTGTTCATCAGTGTGCTTTACGCTGGCGCCAATGACAGCGCGACATCACAGCCTCGGGGACTGACTAGGTGCCCACCGGCAGACTGTTTGCTTTATCCATCAACACGCAAACTACTGTTTCTCTCGGGATACCTGCCTCCATTTTATACAGCGTGTGAACAAAAGGAGAAAGTCAAAGCTCTGCATTACCAAAGTAACTCCAGGCAAAAGGTCAACCATCTCCTCAAGCTGCTGATGGAAAAGTGTGTTTGAGACACAGGCGCCGGCGTGCCATCCAGGACGAGTGAAAGCTGACATCAGACCGAGGGAAAAGTGACTAAGCATTCACAGTTGGAAGTGGAATGGCAAAAATAACCAGAGCTTATTCCATTTTACACCATCTCTCAATAAATCCACTAAGGTCAACAATAAGAATGGCAGCCTCATCATTTAGAGGAGGCTGAAACTATTAAGCAGTTCCAATTCTGCCTTTGCACCACATATTGTCCCTCTTTTCCTCACTCTCTTCCCGCTCTACCTCCACATGAAGTCTGGCCTCAGGACTGGATGACCACATTCATCTGGGCTTTCCCTTAGTAAACAACACGGGACAACAGAGGACACTGTGAAGAGCATCACATGAAGCAGAAGCGAGTACACACTGTGACTAGCTTTTACAAAACACGAGCAATGCAAGTGGGGTAAGACATGGGGGAGACATCAGGAAGCGCAAAGAGAGAAAAGCAGGCAGACAGTGGGCAAGTGATGTGGATGTGATAGACATGTCAACAGCTGAAAATGCTTTCTGACCAGAGCACAAAGATGTCAGACAGCTATTTTGATCAAGCTCCTTAAAATAGATCACAAGACCCTCTGAAACACTTAAAAGTACAAGTTCCTTTCAGGTATTTCTTTGATAATTAAAGTAAATAATTTTGTGTTTCTTCACGATTGAAAAAAAACATAAAAAATAGTGACTATTTTTCATCAAGTCAAATTCGATAACTGCATCACACTGTTACGCTTATTTAATGGATGATCCAGTTCAAATGTAAATATATATATTAGTGATGTTAACTTAAATACTACTTTTTTTCCAGACAGATAACAGGACAAGTACTCAACTCTTGAGTCGTCACTGATATCGATACCAAGCACCTTTGATAAATAAAATTTACCCCTAAGAAAAACCTTTTCCTTAAAATTGCATGGAATTAATTGCAATTTTCTGATCTTCTCATTTCTCGTTCCTGATTTTAAAACAGCCACAAGAGAATGCTTGATACTGGTATCGGCCGCTGTAGCAAGTATTGATACCTTGAAATAAGGCTGAGTATTGGCCTGATACCGATACCTGGTAACAGTACTCCCTATTTCTAAGTAACATGTTGCCTGAAGACCTGTAACATAACCCACGAAGAAGAAAACATTTTGCTCAACCTCCCAACTCTCTGCCACGACTATAAATATGTTAAGTACATTTGTCGATATAATTGTTAGAAATACTGTACACCTCTGTATAACATTGTATTATTAACCCAGCAAACATAAAGAAAAAATAGTTTTAACTGGCATGGCAAGTAGTTTTTTTTTTTGTTTTTTTTTTGTCTGTAAGACAAAATTTGAGGTGCAGCAACCGGTCTGACATAAAGACAAATAAATGAATAAAATGAGGGCGCCATTGCCACCTACTGTAGTGGGTGTGCAATTACACTTTATTCTAGTTGGGACTGCCATAGTAAGCGCCATAATTGAGTTTTGATTGACAATGTCAGAGAGGTATTGATGTATCATCATGTTTATGTGCTTGTAGTTTGCAGTGATGTAACACTATTGCTGCATCATAATGAGAGTTGTCTAATATTTTTGTTACCTTATTTAGTTACAAGGGAGTCACAAATATTAAGAAAACATCATTGCAAACTACAGTCACAATAAATAAACACATTGTTTTGTTTCTACCTCTGATGCAACTCTTTTATTGGATATCATTAAATCCATCTGGAATTGCCAGAAATGGTGACACAATTTCCATATTAAACAAACCAAACAGCACGGTTATTGCTTGGTGATGGATATGAGGAAATTAAAAAGATGCAAACAGGAGGTGCATGCAACCACACGTGTCCGATGTCACTTTAGATAAGCCGGAGAGAGCGTGTTGAATTAAACTAAGCCACGTATTATAGTAGTTTGCCCGGTCACAACTATAAATAGCTGCTGTGGGCGGCGATATGTCAACATGTTAATCTGGTAACACAGATGTTGGTAAGCAAAATCCATTGCCGGACCTAGTGAATGCCTCATCTCTGTACCGTACGCTTCTCATTGATCTGCTTTGTCACCTGTGGAGGGATACTAAGCGAAGTTTAAATATAAAAGAAACACACATGTCCATTGTCCAAACTATTACCGAATACACCACCGTTGTTTACAAGATCTGAACATCCTCATGCCACCATCACCATATGTCCATTCATACATTTGCTGAACAGCTGCTGTGTAAGAGCAGACTTTGTAACCATCTGTACGTCACTATGCAACATTAGCATCCATCACGTTGTTATTGTTAGAACAGGTCATTAACATGGGGGGATATGAGTTTTGTCTTTTTTCGTTTTTTTTTTTTTAGAGCTCAGTATTGTTCATTTGGCAGTCTTACCGATTCAACATATCATCATCATTGCTCTCTTTTTTTTTCTTTTTTTTGTACATATGTGCGCATTTGTGTGTGTGTGTGTGTGTGTGTGCGTGCGTGTAGAGTTGTGCTCATTAATTCACCTCAAACCTAATAAAAATCCCATCCCCTTCACCTTAACCGAATACTTCAGTCTCGCCAGTCATGACGTTCAGAAGGTCAGGAGACCAGAGGAAAGATCAAAGGAAAGAAAGACGAAGCAAAGTGAAATCAAGCACCAACCAGACACCACCTGCCACACAAATGGTTACAAAAACCAGAATCTTTAAAGGGATACTTCACTTATTTAGCCCATTATAGCAAGAAAAAGTTAATATTTTGTCTATAATTTCATACTTTCATTATTTTTCACGTACAATTAGTACCTTTAAAAACACATTTTGCAACTTGTTGATTGAAAATTGCATCACAAGGGCTCAGGTAACCAATCACAGCTCACCTGTTTTCTAGTTTGGTCATGTGACATTCACAAGCTGAGCTGTGATTGGTTACCTGAGCCCTTGTGATGTCATTTTTAGTCAACAGCAAGTTGCAAAATGTGTTTTTAAAGGTACTAATTGTACATGAAAAATAATGAAAATATCAAATGTATTATAGGCAATATATTGTTTGACTGCCAAAAATGGCTAAATAAGTAAAGTATCCCTTTAACCAACCCCAGAAACCTCAAAATTCCAACAGATTAGGGGGATCTCAAGAGACCAGAGGAAAAACTAAAGAAGGGAAGGAAGGAAGGAAGGATAGATGAATCAGTGAGAGCCACAGACAGCAGCATCCATTGATTCAGCGAGCAGTGGGAGGGAGAAGCAAATCCTGTTTGAATTTCAGCAGATTTGGTGTGATGGATCTGGCATGCATAAGAACCTGCACCAATGAGGTGTTTTGTTTTTGTTTGCTGCCTTTGGGTCAGACATGATGCATCCCGATTAAATTGGTAAAGTGTGTGTTTTTAATCATTCAAATCACATCCATCCATTTTATCTACCACTCATCCTGTTTAGTAACTCCGCGTTGACTTCTGTCAAAAAGCAAACTACACCTTGAAGTGGGCACCAGTCAATTTCAATGCACATAGAGATAAACAACCATTTCTCTGAGTGGGAACCAAAGCCATGCGAGTGAAGTGCTACATCATAAAATCACTTATCCCTCTAATATTAAAAATTCAAACATGCATATTTTTTTGTAGGTCACTCCATGTGTCTATTTTTAAAATTCAGGGGGGAAAAAAAAAATCCTCTTTTGGAGCAAAGTTAAAGCACTCTCACTATTGTTGGAATACTATGCAATCATAGAATTACATGCTGCATTAACAAAGCACACACAGTAAAGAGGCTTGAAAGTTTAACACTACAAGAGACAACCTACAGTTGATTCAGAAGTTAGAAACTAAAACAAGGTGTTCGACAGCTAGTGCAGAATGTTTTTTTGTTTTGTTTTTCTTTTACCTCTCAACGAGCAGCTTCGGTCCTTGCCTCCCTCTCAGAGCAGTGCAGTCCATACAGTGGCATACTCATTCTGCCTCCCTCCTCCTCCGCTCCCTCTGTCGTACACATTGCTCACTCTCTCCCGCTCTGTCTCATATGACAACACACGCATGCACGCTCGTCCACCGCGCCAGCAGCACTCGCCAAATAGCTTTCTTTTTCCCCTCCCGCCCTGTTTGTGGCGCAGGCCACACACACACCCACACGGTAAAACATGCCTACCCTGTCCTGCACTTGCACTCACACATATAATGGGCAGAGTGAGTGCGCCCCAAAAAATGTCTGCAACACACAGCGGACAATATGCACAAGGATAGTCTGAGACAACATTGCGAAAACATACACAAATAGAACACTTTGACTGACATTATCCACTTAAAAGTGTACAACCAGATTCGCAGACCCTTGCCAGCTGCCTCTTACCTATTTGTGTCCCCTCCACCAATCACTCCATGGCAAGCATCTATGGCACTCGTGTTATTTTCTATATTTACACTCTTCTTCCATCCACATTGATCATGGTCCGACTCCTACGTGATGATGACCACTCTGGCCTCGTGAACGTCCAGCAGCCACTTTTATTTGTCCATCTCCGTGGTAACAGAGTATGACAAAAACAATAATCCTCTTTTAGGGGGCAGGCTGCTAAGGCACAACAGCTGGTAGTGTCCAGTGGCGCACTATTAGGTCATTTTGTGTGCGTTTGGAAATCCTGTAGGGAATCGAGGTGACCAGAGTTCAGCACGAGTGTAATTTAGTAAACGGTGCCAGTTCTGTGGCAGTTTGGGACCTCCACAGTCTTCAGCTATAATACAGAGGTACGCATTTCTCCATTCAGTGGTTTTTATTACCTCTTCAATAACGAGTCCCGTAAAATTCAGTCTATTGAGACCATAAGCCTCATGATTTTTTTTTTCCATACATAAGCCGGTTTAACAATCGCACACATACACTAATCACTGACAAATCCTTGTAATTTGTGAAATGATATGAAACTAACTATATATGGGCATAGGAGGGTTCCGTCCAACATTTACATTTGGTGTTGTGCTAAAATAACAGTTTTCAAAATAGTGGACTTGGGCTAATGATATTAGTAATGGCAGGCAGTGATGCTGTGTTGAAAGTATTTTTTTGGGGTGTCAAAATTAGTGTGTTGATTATGACGCTCGATTATGACCGCCCCTTACTTGGAAAGGTTGTACTGGGGCAATTCCAGCAGCAGCGCAGCAGACGTGTCCAGTTTAGCAGTATTAAAGTTAATAATAATGCATATATTTGCGGAGACTGGGGTCAAGTTGTATTTTTACAATTTAAAAAAAAAAAGTTTCACAAGTTACTTCGTGTTAAAGATTAGATCATTCCATCCATCCATCCATTTTGTTGACCGCTTATTCCTTCAAGGGTTGCAGGGGGTGCTGGAGCCTATCTCAGCTGGCTTTGGGCAGCAGGGGGTACACCCTGGACTGGTTGCCAGCCGATCGCAGAGATTAGATAATTCGTAATGTGGAAAGAAAATCCACTGAGCTGTCACCGACGTCTTACAAATGCAATTATGCCATCTAGTGGCAGATAATTACCTCAACACAAATCAATATCACACTAATTTTTTACAGTACAGTAAATCTTTTTAATTTTAACTCAATTTTATGAATAATTATGAAATGACTATATCAATGACTAAAGGATTCAGCCATATTTCTATTAGTTTAGCATTTTTTATCCCCACTTTTATGTTAACAAGAGTTTGAAAACTTTGAAAAAATATTTTATTGTACATTTAGAACAGACATAAAATTTGTGATTTTAAGTTAACTATTGAAGTCATGCGATTAATTATGATTACAATTTTCAATCACCTGACACCCCTCTTATTTTTTTTTTTAAAGGAAAATAAGCAGCTTCAAGCAAGAACACTTTGCCTCTTATTTTGAGAACGGTTATCTATCTAAACAAGTGTAACAGCACTAAATAAAGTGAAATGTGAAAAAAAATTGACACGGCGCTTATCAAAAAATTCATGAACAGTAATCATGATTTTATTGAGTTAAAGATAAGCTAAGAACAGATAAGTATGTTAAGAAATAAGGGTTGAAGCTGGTGAAAAATTTATGGCAATAAGAAAATAAAAAAAGAGAAATAGGTCCCCGTCAAATACAAGCCCCTGTGTAGTGACGTAGACGTAACCGCTGTAGGTTACCACAATGAATTACTCATAGCGACCTGGCTGGCTGTTTGCTGTTCAAGAGTGGGGGGTGGCCTTCTGAAAAGCAGACATCTAGGTCAGTGAACATGCCTCGTCTGTCCTACAGCCACCCAAGATCACCCTATACTGTGCAACATGAGGTCACTGCAAAGAGAAAGACAGTAGATGGCTTACCTTGGCTTCACACGCCTTGTGAACTGCCACCTTGCACTCTGCAGACAACAAAGTAGAACTAAGAGATGCGTTCATGGACCAGGTGAGCTCATCTAGCTGATATGTACGCGTTGAAGGTTTCAGCTCACCCTTGCAGAAAGAAGCCGAGCTTTCTATGGTCTGCTCGCACACGTCACACACGCGTCCCCTCTTGAAGCTCTTCTCAGTGAAGGCATGGCCAACTGCTTTGTATCGCTGCAAACAAATAGGCAGGTCTCATCACCTGTTTTCTTGTGCCTTTCCACATAACACAACTCACAATCTACACGAAATCACCTGCACCTGCACGATAGCCATGACTGAACTTCGTAAAAATACAGTTGGCGACTGACTGTCTGCCAGACATATAAGCCAACTTGTTAGCATAGAAAAAAATGTTACCCCTGGTGTTATCGGTGAACACTGTTTTAAGGCGCCACATATACTGTACTGCGTTACATTTTGTGTTGAGCCACAAACAACGTGGCACAATTGTCAAGGAAGAAGCGGTTTGCTCTTGGCCGCTGTAGCTATAATACAAAGAAAGGAAACAGGCGAGGAATGAAATGAGAGAGTGGATATTTCAGAGGCTTTTGGCACCATTCATCGATTGTTCTTGTGCATTTATGCAACAAAGAAGGTCTCCAATGGTTCACTTTTTCACCTACTGGTACATGCCATATAACCTTATAAATATATGTAAAAGTATAATTGTAAAACACATACATAATACATATACACAAACATATATTACATAGACATTGAACGAGAGAAATGAACACTCCTAGGTTAGCTGAGCACTAGCTAGCTAGGTAGCTAGTACAACAGACACAACATGGATGGACGGTGTGGATTAATAAAAACTTTAAAGGTGAAGTCAATCAAAAAAACAAAAATCTTAACAAAAATATGTTCTATGCAACCCCGCTAGTCTAAATACGGTATTCTGGTTAACATTGCGTTAGTGGAATGCGAGTTAAGCAGCACAATCCAGCATTTTTTATCAATATCAGAAGGTGACCATTTTGCCACTTGATGTCGAGTCAAAATTACATCACAGTTGCTCACGTCTCAGGTAACAACCAATCACAGCTCAGCTTCAGAAAACAAGAGATCTGTGATTGGTCGTTGCCTGAGCACTGCGCAACTGTGCTGTCATCTTCAGTCGACAGCAAGTGGCAAAATGGCCGCCCCCTGAGATGGAAAATAACGGCTGGATTTTGCTTTATAACGCACATTCCAAAAATGTAATATTAATCAGAATGATATGTTTAGACTAGTGAGGTCACATAAAACTCATTATTGTCAAGAAATGTTTAAGTTTGACTTCCTCTTTAACAAAAGTGAAAAAAACACCCAGTGTACAGCAGGGGATCCTGGAGATTAAGATATTTTAAACTAAAAAGGAAACAGAAAGTGATATAGACACAGTACAGTATAGATGTGTGTCTGTGAGTCATAATTAACCCATTTTTACAACTACTGTACCAAGTGAAATGAACTGGAAACTGTTGAATATGATGACCACATGCTCCAAGAAAATGCCTTTCAGTATGAATCATGTAAAACCATTGGGTGTTTTTTTTTTTGGTCCATGTTAGGCAAAAGATTGTGCATTGATGTGTGAGTCTTACAGAGGAGTGGCTGCAAAATACACTACCTGTATACACTTATGTTTATTTTCCTTCAACAACAGCATTTCCCTAGCTCTGAAAAAAAAAAATCTGCATGTCTTAAATATCTTTTTCCTTTTTCCAATGCCTGGGTTTTCCTTACAGGAGGAGTATTTAACTCCAAACTCTAATACACAAGCACCTTTTGATTATCCCACCACTGCCCAGTTTCACTCGCACCCGCTTGAATTGCGAGCTCATTCATTGCGATGCATTATAAAAGAGCACTTTCTCTAATGTGTTGTGAATGGACTATAAATCCTTTATGAATAGATATGCATAATGCATGAAATACCAACTTCTACCTTGAGCTTTATTTGGTTACATAATGTGGACTGCACATGGTGCCATGTTGTTCCCCCCACAAAATAGTGTGCATGTGTTTTTAATCCAATTGTGGTTGTTATTATACTGGACAAAAGTGGTGCGTTTATAGGGTGGCAATGATTAAATATCTCATTAGCTGGGGATGGTAAACATATATGTAACATTCCACAGGTCCGTTCTTTGGAGCTGCACATTTATGAAAACCTGTTCTTGGTTGCTCAATGAAAAGTGCTCAACTTTGCTTGCTATACATCAACAGCTGGTTCTTTTTACGTAAGTAGCGGACAATTTCCTGCCAGAAATCAACAACAAAATATCAAGCCGCTAAATTTGATTAGATTAGTGTCATAAAGAACTCCATTTGTTTTTAGGCAATATTCATCACTTGGTGAATACTGTCAAAAGCACCATGAATCATACATAATGATTATTACTCAATATCAGAAATTGTATGAATTTATCTCAACATAGCCTGGTGTACCAGTGGTTAGGATTAGGGATAGACCGATAATCGGCTGGGCCGATTATCGGCACCGATATTAAGCATTTCGACGAATATCGGCATCGGCCATTTTGAAGAATCATATGGCCGATAATAGATCCATTTAAAAACAAAAAAACAAACAAACAAAAAACTTCAAGGAACTAATTTAAATGTTTGTTTGTTTTTTGTTTTTTTTTCAATTTAAATTTTCAGAGGCGCTGCTGACCCTGGGAACTCTCTGCACCATCTGTTTTTGTTTGAAATTAAAACTAAGATAATTTAAAAAATAAATAAAATACTTCAAATTTATTGAAATACTTTGTTTAGTGTAAAAAAAAATTGTTTTTATTTAACTTTTGAAAACATGCCACTGCACCAGGGAGATCCTGGGACTTGTTAGATTTTAAAAACAAAGATGTCTATTGACTAAGATTAAAAAAAAAAAAAAAAAAAATCCAATATTTTACTAACCCTAAAAGTTGCTCAATAAGTATATACTTTAAAATAAAAAAAAAGAACTGGAGTTTGTATTTTTTCCAAATTTTGATGCAAATATTTTCCCTTTATAGTGAAAATTAATATCGGCTCCAAATATCGGTTATCGGCGTCATTGACGACTAATAATCGGCATCGGTATCGGCCCTGAAAAAAACACATCGGTCTATCTCTAGTTAGGATCCCTTTTTAGGTTGAGGGTTCAATTCTCTGGCCTTCCTGTGTGAAGTTTACATGCTACCTTGCTTTTTTTTTCTGGGGTAGAGTGGGTGGCCTACAAATAAAATGCATTTACTTGACAAAACATATACAAAGATCCACAACACAATGGTATTCTGAGTCATTGCCTCCGCTGCCAATTGCCAATAGTCAAGGACACCATCTACTGGTCAAATGATCTCAGTGCAGCTCAACCAGCAACAGTTGAATAGTCACAGCACTGCTTTTAAAAGTCTTTTTTTTTCCCAGTTAATGAGAGCTGTTAATATAGAGGACTAATTTGATTACACTGTCAGGGTGTCGGGAAAGCCCCACGTAAGCAGGCTGAGAACAAGCAAACTCCACACAGGAGGTCTTGAGCCAAGATTTAAACACATAACTTCTTGACTGTGAGGCAGACATGCTCACCACAAGTTGACTAGTCTGTGCTGATCTTAGAATTGCCAGTCAGGTCTAAATAAATTAAATGCGTCCACTTTACACTTACAGATTAAATGACTCAGGGTAACATTTAGAAGGATAACTGTGAATGCTGTAAATAGTAATGGTGTTGCTGTAAAGTCCAGCACTAAAATAGAGTTAATAATACAAGTTATTGCTCTTAGGTGAAAAAAGGCTTAAGGGTACAATTCTATAACTATTTCCCATTTTAATGACGTTGTTTTCAACCATTCATGATGTTGTGTAACAGTGAAGCGAAAGGTCAGGGACGTTGCGTCTCCTGGGGATCCCATGACTATCATCAGCAGCAGTATTCAATTGACATGGTAAAGGACCCCACCCCTTTGAGTTTTACAGCCAAAGTCTGTGTCATTCTCCAAGCATGTGAGACCACAGCACAGACACTTCCACTCTACTTCTCTTGTGTTTCACTCTTACATTCCATGCTATGTTATTGTGTAAATTATGCGACTATTGATTCAAATAGTAGATTAGCTATTGTTGAAGCTGTGGTGTTGTGACTAATTGAAATGAGCTATGGATGTCCTTTATAAATTTACATCAAGGAATTGGTATACAGTATTCAAATTTTTTAGTAAGTCCAGCAGCAGTTCATTTTTGTAGCACTCTAAAAGCCACTTAAAAAAATTAAAGAAAGAAAGGAAAGAGCAGACATTCTATGCTTTTCAGGAGGATTTTGGATACTTTTAAAAACGGTTTCAGTCATGATAAACATGGCATGGCTACTAAAATACTATACTGGTAGTAGGGATGTAACAATATCCAAACATCACGATACGATATTATCACGATATGAAGGTCACGATACGATAATTATCACGATATCGTGGGGAGGTTGGCGATACAAACGTCACAATGTTGTAAAAAAACCCATCTCATTCTAAAAAAACAAAAAAACAAACACAATATTCTACTTTTGTAAATTACAGCAATGAAAAATATTATTAAAATATTACATGAACATTATTATAAACATTATATATAAAAATATATCAATATTATATATATTAAGGCACTTACTTGCTAATGCAAGCACACATTGAGTTCCTACACATATTGACTCGGTTCACAAGCATATTAAGTGCACCTTCATCTGACCATTAATGTGGATTTTAAACATAGAAGGGCCAAAACATGCCTTGTGAAAATTCAACTGCACTAAAACAACTAGCCACGAGAGGGTGCTAGAACTACACAAATGGAAATCAACCCGTCTTTTTTTTTTTTTTTAACAGATGTGCCACTTTTAATATCGTCACATGATGACGACGATATATTGTGGCAGTTTTAATATCGCAATATCACGATATTGCCGTTATCGTTACATCCCTAACTTGTAGTCCGTCAATTTTCAAACCGACAACCATTCACGCTGTCACTGAGTGGGAAATCAATGTATGTTGCCTGCATTAAAGTCGGGCAAGTGAACCACTACATTGACCAATTTAAAATGTCTCATTCACATGCGACCATTACGAGTAGACAATATGAGCTCAATCCTATATTACAGTACAATATTTTCCATACAGTAAATAAGAAATAAAACATTTTAGTGATTGCAGTCTAAATATAAATGCTAATAATGCATCCGATTTTTATAGCGCTTTTCTAGACACTCAAAGACAGTGGATACATTAACATGCACACACATTCACACTCTGGTGGTGGTAAACTACTTTAGTACTTTAGTAGTATGGGTACTCGCCCATCCCTATTTTCATAAGTGGATTTAAGAATTGAGTGTAATTCTTAGTAAAAACGTTTGAAAATGTCATGTAAGACTTTTTAAGGTTACTGAGTAAACACTGTGCATGTGAAAGTGCTCAAAGAGTCTATTTATCTAATAATAATAACAGTCTCTTAGAGAGGGCCTTCACACTGGTGCTTGGACCCTAAAAATACACTGCTGCACCACGTACACACACTGTAAATGAATACTTGACACACCCACTCCATGCTAAATGCATTGGCCTGTATGGGTTTCTTTTCGTGACACCTTTACTAGTGATGACATACAGGATTCTCTCTCACACACATGAACACGCACACACATACAGTGCAGAAGGGACGGGAGCAGGTGGCAAGCCAGGAGTATGCTCCAGTTCAGGCAGGGTATTTATAACAGCGCGAGTAAGGTCAGTCACCTCTAAAGAGCAACAAAAATTCTGAAAATAGGTGCGGGAATATGTTTGCTTGTGTATGTGTATGCGTGAGAGAGCGTGAAACAGAGAGGGAAGAAATCTGGACGGTACAATTGTATGGAATTAAAGCCTGCCGAGTCCACCCATTCTGCAGAGACCATGTTATCATAATTTGGCACACTCAAACGCAGACTGAGATCCAGACTTCCATCATAGATGAGACACATGCGTCCTAACATGCAACAAAAGACAGTATGGCGCTGTATTGGTGATTTATGACTTACATAAAAAAAAGTAATTGTGATGTCCAAGCGCTACGGTGATATAGTGCTATGTTGTGTGAAAATACACACATTCGGGTGTGTGACCTTCACCGCAAAACCGACAGACACTTTTTTATTTTTATTTTTTATTTTTTTATTACAGGCTTCATAAAACTTCGCCAGAAGTGTCCATTCACAGCAGTGTGCGTGTCATTCCAAAGTAAAGCCACCAGACAGACAGACGGCAGGTCGAACCCGGGATTGTAACCTACACCACCGCTTCCTTTTGCCCTTGACCTCACGGGACATGATTAACAGCCATCACTGGACCGTTCTTTTCATGACTTCCGACGTTCACTATGTGGACAAAAGTTTTGGGCACCTGGCCATTCCAATCACAATGAGTCAACTAGTTTTTGTTGTTGTTGGTTTTTTTTTACATTTGTGATATTGATTCACAACCTGTCATAGATCATCTCAATGGTGTTTGATGGGATTCTTCCAAGCCAAACTCATCCAACATGCCTTTATGCAGTCAAGCAAAATTGCATTGGAAAGATTTTTTTTATTTTTATTTTTTAAAACAAGTGTCTCGAGGTTAGGCCTGATAAATGAATTGAGAAGTGTGTCTCAATACTTCTGTCCCCATAGTCGAATATTTCCCAAAATACACTGATGCATTGGTGCTAATTTGAAATGTGGTCCAGCTTTCAACACATGGAGTGCACTTCTTAGAACTTTTGAGTTTCATGGCTAGTAGGGGTGTTAAAAAAAAAATCGATTCGGCGATATATCGCGATACTACATCGCGCGATTCTCGAATCGATTCAATAAGGGCAGAATCGATTTTTTTTTTTTTTTTTTTTTTTTTTTTAGGATTCACACCTTGAGCATGGAAGAATGTTATATGAACGGAACATTAAGCCTTAATATTTTATTTTAATGCTGTTCAAACATGAAACAGATTACAACCTCAATAAGACTGAAATTTCAGATAAATAAATAATACATTTTCATATAAATCTTACACTCTACAAGCTTACTGATTAGTATTTTCTAAATTTGAATGAAAAAAAATCGCAACAATCGACTTATAAATTCGTATCGGGATTAATCGGTATCGAATCGAATCGTGACCTGTGAATCGTGATACGAATCGAATCGTCAGGTACTAGGCAATTCACACCCCTAATGGCTAGTCATCAAAATTTGCGGCTGTGCTACAGCCACACACTGCAATGAAAAATGTATTTTTTATTTTATTTTATTTAGCGTCGTTCACCTGACTCGTGTGCATACACGATAAAAATTTGGAAGTTGTAATGGAATACTGTAATATGTTTTCAAAGGAGCGGTGGAATTGGCCAAAATGACCTTAAAATGGCTGCTTATTATTTATTATTATTATTATTATTATTATTATTATTTTAAACTTCCTTACACAAAATGTTTTTAAAAATTGCTGTATAAAGTTTTAACATTGTCAATGTATGTTCTTTGAGTACATTTTGTTGCCTACTTTTGTTTTCTCTTCTTTGTTTTGAATGTTGTTAACTGTTGTGTTGGTTGATGCTTATGTGATGTATTTCCTTGTGTACAGAACATTGTGGATGAAATGTACTATTACAAATAAACTTGCCTTGCCTTCCAAAAAAAATGTCTAAAAATAAATAAATACAAATGTTTTATAACACGTGCTTGTGAGACTTGTACTTGTTCTCATTAGTGTCCTGGGTGAGCTGGAGCATCTCGCTATAGTATTGCAATTTGTAAAAATAATTAATTAAAAAAAATAATAATAATTTAATGCACAGTAGGGCTGCACGATATTGGAAAAACATGCGATATGCGATATAGTTGTTGAATATCACGATATCGATATTATTGCGATATTTAACATGTACCTAAAGAAATAACATTTTTATTATCAAATGAAAGAATAACATTTATTTAATGTGGTAAAACAAGGAAGTTCAATGTGTTCTTAGTTCTTAATGAATTATAATTACCCAAGATGTTCAACTATTGGATCGTGATGCATGTCTGATTGGTAATTTCAGGTAATAAGCACAAAATTCCATTTGAAAATTATTGCATGTCTTTGCGATATGCATATTGCATGGGCCAATATCACAATATCGATATTTTTTCTATATATTGCCCAGCCCTAATGCACAGTATAGTACAGACAAAAGGACTATGAAGAGGTCTTTTTTTTTCTTTTTTCTTTTTTTCGCACAGGATACAAAATATACGCCTGTAAAGTCATCCGTCTACTCTAAAGGTATGGGAAACCCAAGAATAAGACTGCCTGCTACTTGCACCTGTCTTTGAATCTGAGACTAAGCAAGTGCTTTTAAAGTTATAAAACGAGTTGTAAACATGGCATGCAGCACAGTTCTTCTCCCACTCACCTCAGCAAGCTGCAGGATCTCAGGGAGTACCTCAGGGTCTGTCTTTAGAGTTGCACCTCCTGGGTCAGCTTGGTGGTCCTTAATCCTTCTGGTGGCCAGGCTGTGAATGCACCCCATGTTTGCAGCCTTTGGCGGCCCTTATCATCGATTCTGTGCACCGCTCAAGTTGTGTCACCTGAAGAGAACTTCTCAAAGCTTCACGTCTGACGTCCGTGTCCACTTCCCCAACATGATCTGACCTCCCGCTGACTCCGACAGATGTCTTCTTCTCGCTTCTCCTCTTACAACTCCTCCTGCCACCGTCCACTCTTTCTCACACTCTTCCCAGTCCTCTCACAGTCCGACTTTCCTCACTCTCAAAGCATGCGACTGCACACTCAGCGCCTCCCGCCTCCCATTCCACTTGCCAGCGCCTTCCTCTGCCTCTGAAGACCCTCATACGTGACGCTCCTTGCCGCACTCCCGCACACGCCCTCCTGTCATCCGCCCTCTCGCGCCATCGGACTCCTCTTGCCGTCTCTGCATGGGGGAGAAGGGGGCAGCTGTTTATGGTACTTGCTCTTCCCCTGTTGGTTGGCTTGACTTCAAGCCCTCTCACTCTCTCGTAGATAGAGTGGCTTTCCGGCAGCTCGTCCCTTCCAGACTCTTTCTAGTGCGCACAACACCGCAGGATCGAGCCTTCTTTGGGCTCCTCTTATTTCAATCAGAGGAGTGCATCCAGCTGTAGAGCTGCATCAAACAATTGGGGGAGCCAAAGATTAAAAAATATTATTGATTGGAAAAGTACATGTGTATTCATGTTGAAATGAGGCAATACAAAAGAATAGTGTGTTTTGTTTTGTTTTTTTAAATAAATAGCACTTTGTTCCCTAGGCCATACTAGGGGTCACAAAGTCACAATTCCTGAACAGGTATATGACAAAAATGCCATTTTAAATATGGACAAAATATGTCCATGTCTGTTTTTTTCTTAATATATTTCATGACCAATGCCTGTATAAAAGATCCAGCCACAAATAACAAATGGGTTGAACACTTTTTTTTTTTTTTTTTAAGTAATTATGATTCAAGGAAAGCACAAAACTGCTGAACAAGAAACCGACATTAAGTGCAAGAACTCACTTTGTGCAATTTTAGTGTTTTTTTTCCTTCACAAAAATCAACTGAGTCAAAATTTTAATATTATTCAAGTACGATGTTAGTCCTGCATGTCATCCCAAATCCACAAAAAATACTACTGTTCTGCCTATTTTAAATGTCTCCATCCTCGAACACACCTGATTCATATGATTAGTTCATCGGCAAGCTCTTTAGAAGCCTGATAGATCCTGATCATTTGAACCAGGCGTGTTGAAGGAGGGAAACATCTAAACCAGGCAGGACAGTGGCTCTCAGTACGGGAGAAGTATAAGACCCAGAGCAAGCACAACTAAGACATTACTGACATTAATATTAACTTAATAGGGACCGGGCCGGCCTGCGAGTGGCGAAAATCCACATATAATTGACATCCATTGAAATTCACTGGAATTTCTTTTCTTGTTTTTGTAAACCTTAAAAAAATTATGTAAATAAATGAATAAATGAATAAATAAATAAAATGCTGATAAACCTAGAATATATTTTACACACACAAAAAAAACGGGGTTTAGTCCCCAGAACACTCCCCCACCTGCAAAAAAAAAAATAATAAAAAAATATATACAAAAACTAATAAAGTGAATGTGTGGGTGCCAAGACCCAAGTACAGTATGTGAGGATCCACTGTAGCAGAGGTAATCCACCCACTAAAAAAAAAAAAAAAGTAAAAAAATAAATAAAATAAAATAAAATAATAATAATCAAAGGGCCACTGAGTGTGGTCAACAGTTAGTTGCCCATCCCTGCTTATACTTTTGCCTGTAGATGTAAATTAATAAATGCATTGAAGTAAATTACACATTTAGAGTTTGACAACTTCATTCATATTGTAAAAAAAATGTCTACTTTCAACAAAAAAACTCATTGCATTATAACCTCTCGAACTCCCTCTGAATCAAATCTTTCCACTTTAGAATGTAATGTCAAGTCTTGCATATAAGTGTCTTCTGTTGTGCCAATTAGGATATGTCAGTCTGTCGGAAAGTACTCCAAGACCTCAACATCTTTGACAGGAAGGGGCAGAAATAGACTGATATCCATTCTTGATTCCTCTCCACTCAGATGAAAACAATGATTGTCTGTGTGCTTCAAAATCTCAACACAACTCCCTCTCTATGTGACACACACAGAACTGTAATTCCTCAGACAAAACTCTTCTTTTAGCAGACTGTTGGGAGAGGAAAATTTCAAACAAGAAGTTCTTTCTATAAGCAAGTTTTAAGCCGCTCGGGGCGCTCTTTGGCTATAAGGCGGGACCTATCAAAATAAATGAGCTCCATTTAACATGTTAAGATTTAGTTCCATTCAGTCAGTCAGTCAGTCACAGGTTTGTTATGATAGGTGACATCTCCGACCACTAAGGTGTGGCTGTATATTAACTATAAATATCGCGATAATGGCGTAGGTGTATCAATAATCTATCAGGAAACAAACTATCATGATTTATCGCAAAATCGATATATCGTTACACTTCTAATGCAAATACATTTACAGCAAAATAACATAATTCCTCTTCATAACACAGCGGAAAATGAAGATGATATAAACAGAAATGGTTTCCTCTACTTAGTATTAATGTCAAGGTCTGATTTATTTGTGCTGTCCGTTTTCACATTAATGTCCTAAAGTATGGTCAGCTTACTTGTTTTGGTTCTGTATGAGGAGAGTGGTTGATCGATTCATGTGGGATACAGGGCCACAGCCCCCCACCCGCAAAAACACAATCCTCAACTATTCGCCTTATCACCTTTAACAAGAAGCCTTGACGAAGTACTTTTTCAAAATAGTATTATATAAACAATGCACAATTCCTCGATTGGTTTTGCAGTGTTTGTTTTGTTTGTTTGTTTTTTAAACTCAACATAACCATTGTATTTTTCTATACTGCGGCCCTTGGAGGAAAAAGCTTGGACCCCCGCCCCCCCCAGGTTTGGATGTTATATGCTGTGATGGAGAAGACCTTCCTCTGTATGTGTGTTTGTCTATGTGAGAGCACAACAACAGCTGTTGACTCACTTGGTGACACAGGTGGGGGCTGGAGCCGAATGGTCTCCTTCATGATTTCCAAACTTTTCCAGCTCTTGACCCAAATTGGGAATTTTGGTTCCTTGCCACACTAAAATGGTTTTTAAAAATTTAAGTGTTGCATAATAAAATGAGCTAATGATGCCCCGGAACGTAGAATACATTGATTGGCAATAAGTTTAGCAACTTCAAAATAGGCTCATCTTTAACTATCTATACACTCATTCCTCCCTAACTTAGCAATGGGCCAATTAAAAGCCTTTATGCTTATGATTGTGATCACATAGCCTGCAGTAAATTTGATATCTTTCCATTTATGCAGCATATAACCAGCTCTCTCTTTCCTCAGGTGAGTGAAAAAATCTTGAGGCTTAGTAGCCAGAACTTGGGTTGGAAGTATCCAATGTGGGCAAATTACTGCTTTTGCAAATAAATGAGCATCATGTCTGAAAATGTTCATTCAGCACACTGGAAAGAATACTACAGTGTTGAAGATAAATCGTTGGGAAAATATTACGTGAAGTTTGAGATCAATGCATGCACATCAATGTAATAAAAATGCATCTCAACTTGTTTCAAAATATAGTTTATCTTCTGCAATAAAATGAAAAGTATATTTATGGCATTTGCAAATCAGCAAAAAAATTTAGTGGCAAGCATTCTGACCTTCATGTGTGTGTGTGGGGGGGATGAAGCTCAGCAGGCTCCTTACCAGCTGCCACCAGGAGTCCAGGCTGCAGTGGGGGGCCCACGGCTGAAGAAACATTGTGGAAATGTCCTAGCAGACAAGAACATCTAGATGGCAAAAAGTTGTTGGGACGTTGCGACTGGTGATGGATGTCAATCACGTCATCATCCTGTGACTGACAGGACTGAAGAGAAGTCAATGCAATGAACACATATAGGCTTTAAATGTATTGTTTGATGATTTTATTCCAATTAATTTTTATAGCAGCATGTAAATGCAATGTTTAGGTAATGTAAAATTTGGTTAGCTCAGTTGACTTTAATATGGTATTCCTACATGCTGCCACACAGAAAGCACATTTTCATGCACTCTAGTTACAATTGTGTGAACCAAATGATCAATAGGCTTATTTTACATTACAAAGGTCTATGTTGCACATACAGTATGACTATGGAAGGTTGTTCAGAATGTGGCAGATGTCTGGAATTCTTCAGGCTAAATTACCAAACTAATAAATTAAAAGTTTTTTTTTGTTGTAAAATTCAGTTGTAAAGAACTATTAGAGAAGTCGACATTTAATATTTGGAGTGGGCAACCATTACGGGTTACCTACAATAGCATTAAATTAACCAGAAACACATATCTACTCTATAAAGATGGGCTATTGGGGAAAAGTGTTTTGGGGTTACCCAGACTTCACCTTTTTAATAAAAGCTCACTTTTTATTCATCATATCAGTTGAGAAATTAATATAACCCATAGTGAAGACTGGTTAGAAGCAAGTTACTTTGTCCTTCAAATACTGTTTTGTATAATTTTCCATTTGCAGCAAACACCCTTAACACCTTTTTTTTTTTTTTTTAAGCATTCTAGTCATTTCTTCAGATAATCTGAAATAATGTTACTCTAAACTTCACCTTGCTAAAACTGGATTGACTTGATGGGCATTTTTTACGTACCACAGGCTACTGTCACTCCGTTACCACAAGAGCTAAATAGGGTTGGGCTCTGGTAACTCTGCTGGTGTGGCCACTCCTTTACAGACAGAATACCATCAGCCTGTTTCTTCCCTAAATAGTTCTTTAATGGTTGGGAGGTGCATGATAGCCTTCCTTCCAATTTTATTCTAGTCTTCCTCTCATAGAGCAATGCGTGTATGTGTATGCACATACACACGCGAACACATATTTGCACAAAGCTATTGTAGCTATTTGATTAAAAATCCTTCCATCTAGAAAAAACATTCACGTTCTAAACTGTATTTCTGATTCATTTAATGTCAACTTCATGGCTACTGTCAAAATTAAAGGCACAAATAAAAATCCATGCAATTTCAGGATATTGAAGGTGACGGTGAAAATGAAAAACATCTCACCACCTCTCCTTTTCCCATTGGAACAAAGAAAATCTTTTGAATGTAGTTAATTTGAACATATACCGGTTTCAATAAATGCCTAATTTGAGAATGGGACTATTACCGGTACAAGTTTCCTGTTTTTTTTTAATTTAAATAGCGTTCAACTGATGTCTATGTTGAAATACTTTATACACCGAAGACGTTTTTCTTTTTCAGCACACCGGTCACACGGAAAAATACAAGGCACTCATTGATTAAAGAAATAAACAGGTAGGAAGAATGTGCTGTGTACTGAATGACATCCCTTTTATTGCAAGCGGGGAAAAAGGTCATGTCATGAAAACCTCCCACACTGCGGTCCTCACGAGGAAGTCGAGAAGGATTTGTGGACAGCAGTGGTGGACGGGAAGACGGCCAGAAAGGAGAGCAGATAAGACTTTAATTGAAGCGATGATTTCAACAGAAGGTGTAGAAAGAGAACAAAGTCTGTACAATGATTAGGAGAGAACAATAATGGCACTTAAAGAATCAAGTTGAGTCGTGAGGCGGCCGTTTGTGTCATTCGGAGTGTAAGTGAATCACGTCACATTTGTTGTACAGTGGACATGTGACACATGGAAAACGATCCATGGATTAGTTTTAGAAACGAAGTCAATACTGGAAGACACGATTTGGGATTAGATTTAGAGAGGAGTTAAAAGGATGATTTTCAAATGACTAATAAAATTAATGAATCGATGTGGCCTTGTAGGAGGTACGCAAGTCATTATATAAAGGATTGATTTGAATTTAAAAGTCCATTACAGTGCCATAGCTACATTTCTAGGATCAATCCACCGCACTTTTGATCCACAAATGTACAAATTCTTTCCCCCCCAACTTTTTCCATTTATTTATTACAATTTTTCAACATTAACCATCACATTTCAAGAGCTAAACACTCTGTTTCCCCCCCCCCCCCAACCCAATTAAAACAAGTCCAGTCAGTGAGTACTGTGTAGAACCTGAAAGAGTCCTCAGAGTGGGGCAGAGTTGAGCAGAGGGAGAGGAAGGGAGATGATGGGAAAGGGACAGGTTTGAAGGAGGGAGGGCTGAATCTCCTCCCACGGGCTACTTCCACATGAGGAGAATATAAGCTATGTGAAATTATTCTTCTTGTGTTCATTTGCTCCTCTTCTTTGCCGTCTTCTCTACTCCACCTCCGCAGTGTCGTCTCCGTCTCCATCCATTAGCAAAGCAGCATATTTACTGGCTGAGCTGAACTTCTGAAAAAGACAACCAATCGGGCATTCTCAGCAAATTGCGCTCATGCAAATCAATCAAGTACATTATTTAGTGCCTGCTGCTGCTGGTTGATGGTGAGCTGGACTAAAAAATGTGGAGGAGGAGCCCTTAACCTTCAGGAACTGCCTTTAGCAACTATGACAACTGCCAGAGTTCAATGCCCAGTGACGGACTTACAGGGATTGGGGTTTCGTCGCATTTCTTTGGCTCTGGCGGAGGTCTTGCATCTCGGTCTCTTCTGTTATCCTTTCTATAGTCAGAATGAACCCGTAGGTTAACATTCATCAGCAGGACTCACAGCACTTGCCAAGAATACTCAAATTAAAAAAAAAAAAAAAAAAAAAAAAAAAACTACAGGAGCACAAGCCATCCATTAGGATCATCTACAAGCTGCTATCAATCATAGTCAAAACTTGTCTTCGAGCTCATGCTATTGTGTTACTGTTCAGCACTCCAAATGCCAACTGGATTGCGAGCATTTTTTTTTTTTTGAGAAAATGCAAACGTCCTGCTGCCTAAAAGTTGATAAAGTCCACAACATTCAAAACAAAGGTCGCATCATCAGTTGTGTAGCTTAATGTGGGCCACTCTTTGCAGATGCCCTCATGCTATCTCCCTGTCAGTTTTTGTTAACAACTTAAAGAGTTGCTAAGCTTGAAGTAGCTGACCTGTCTGCCTCCTTTCTTCGGTCTCTGTTGGGACCCTCTCCTCGCCCTCGCCCTGCTCCAGGCCCCGCAGGCCCACCTCGAGCCCGTGGGGGGCCCCGGTCCCGGTGAGCACCGTCGGCCTTGTTCTCATCTTAAAGGAGAAGCCAGATAGTTGAGAGAATGGTTGGACTGTAAAACTGTCGACTACACTTATAACACACTGCAGCAGAAAGGCCCATCCATGGCACTCACTGATGAATGGGCAATGAAAGACAGAGCATTAAACGGATTGGAATGTTCACTCCAGTGAGTCCTATTTCCCCCCCTTACTACTGCTTTCCACTTACAATAGGTCATAATTGATTACAGTGTCCCCCTGCTATTCGTGGGGAATTGAGACTGAGCCCTGCTACGAAATAGCAAAAATGAGTACCGTTAAATACTTGACGGACTTACTAAAAAGATTTAGACTTGTATATAGATACCACAAGATGGCAGCCAAGAACTATTAGATCGAAATCAAGCTCATCACAATTCAACATACAGTAGTTTCTTAGCACCAAGATACCACCAAAGCAATACTTTTTGTTTTGGCCTGAGCACCAAAATGACTGGATGAGTTTCTTAGGGAATGACAGATGGATTTCACAGGGGAAAAAAAAGAAAAAAAAGAGGTGAACAGGTGAATCCTCAAATCTTGAATATGCTGGGGAACACTGTACAATTTTGCATTTTTAATCCGTCATTACAAAATGACACAATCCAAACAGCAAAGCTTTTGTGCATATGTCCAATGAAACGTTTTTCATAAATGCCAACTGATTATTAGCCCCCACATCAGAGAACATACACGGGGAATATATAGAAAATGTTTGGAAAAGTGAAAATACATTAATTTCCTTTCTGAATAAACTATTCCAAAAACAAAAAAAAATATTGCAGGAATAATCTTTTATTTTGTAATACTGATGAGCTCTGTCACCAAATTTCACCACCAAGAGACAGTTGATGGTGAAATATCATATATGAACAAAAACACATGAAAAACACTACCTTATGGGGTATATGCCACGGAAGAGGCAGGACGTGATTTTGCACATCAGTTTGTTTCAAAGTCGGAAGCACAAGTATTTTAGACGCAGCCCACACGTCGCAAACCGAACCGGAAACAAATTGATGTGCAAAAACAGTCCCGGCTCTTCTGTGGCATATGCCCCATTGTCCTGTCAGTTACTTCCAAAGTACAGTGGAATCTTCAAAAATGAACAAATTTCATTCTGTGGTATGTGACATTGACTGACTTCCAAGTTCTTCTCATAAATAAAAAAAATCCCTTAGTAAATTAAACATATACCCTGTTAGTCAAACTATCACCAATATAAAATCCAACTCTATATGCACACCATAAAAAAATAAAAAAAAAACAAAACAAAAAAAAAACATGTCCATAACTCACAAATATAAACTGCTCCAACATAACACTACGAGTTCTGGCCACCCTGGTGACTGTTCCACCGATAATTAGCAGCAGATAGCAGACTTATCTGGTATGTTCTTCCGCCAAGTCACCACCTTTGTTCATATTAAAAGTTCCTCAATAGTTGTTTGTTTTTTTTAACTTGTAGTATGATAGTGTAATTAAAAGTATCTAATTACTCCACTGAAGCCATATAATCTATATACTGTATATAAAAAATGTAACTTTAAGCCATTTTACTGTATGCGAGGCACATTAATCTGGCTTTGTGGCTATAAAGATCAGACTTCTAAAAATTTTACATTTTTGTTTGACTCGCTAACAGTTATTCATCTTTAAAGATATGAACATACGTTTCCAATTGAAAACATGTATTATGTGAAAACGTATTATGCACTTAAGCTACAATAACAAAGGCTGAAAATGTTTTTATAGTGCAGTGTCACAAACTCATCCAAGTATAAAGAACTGTAAAGCATTTTATAATAAAGTGTAATAAAACGATACTATTAGAAAAGATGATGAAAAAGCAAAAAAATGCTGAATACATTTTTTAACTTTTGTAATTGTGGTATCACTGTACTCTTTAAGCATTAGTAAAAAAATAATCCCTTACAAATGAAGGCAGTTTGAACAGCAATGTTTTTTGGTCACCCAGTTTTGAGATGATAGTATCAGTTTTTGCTGTCACACAACAAAACTATCTGCTGACAAGTGTTACACCATTTCATTTCTTTTGTCAAATTTTACATTATATTTATACAAAAAAAAAAATAAAATCAATTAGCATTACTACTATCCTCACCATATCAGAGTTGATCACGCATCTATGAACTTGGCATGTTCCTTAAGAAAATGGCTTTTTTTTCCTTTTCAGCTGTGTAGTTTTGCCAAACTATTTGAAGTGTAATATAGACAAGGCTGAAGTTTGCTGAACTCCCCCACTGTGTCCCCATGCTCAGCCGTGAGCCTTACCCTTTCCGGATCCTCGTTCATCTGCAGAATTTGAGGAGCTAAAAAGGAGAAAAATATAAATCAGGGTATAATATTACGTAGTATTACACCATCGATGTACTTGATATAGGAAACGAAATTGTCCACCCACCTTAACTTTGGAGGAGCTGACCCAACAGGGGAGACTGGGGACCGCCCATCAGCTTCAGCAGAGCCGGCGGTGGCCGCACTTCTCTTGGCCCAAGCATTCTCTTTGGGGGGAGGTGCAGGCATCACCTTCAGCGGTTCCTTGGTGGGGGGAGGCTGTGATGAGGGTGCAGGGGATGAGGACTCATCTTCCCTCCCGCTGAAAACCTCATTCTCACCGGAACGCTCGCTGTCTCGACACCGGGACCCTAGCAGAATAAACCACGGGAAGCTTAATTTGTGTTGCTTGGTCGGAGCAAATTAAATTTCTATGTCCTGAAGTAAAAGTGTATGAAAATTATATAAGATAACTCTCACCTCTGCCAGAACCACTTCCTGGCTGAGAGGACTCACTTCCTGTACGAGATCTTTCAGTGTAACTTTCCTCATTTCGCCAGCTTGGGTCTCTGGACATAAAAGATTGACTCAAATGTTTAAGAATCTAAAAATGTATATTTTGCAATCCTTCCCATTTTAGCATAACATAATTACATTTTTTAAAGCAGGACAACCACATACTTGTCTCGTATCTTTCTGTCAGGGCCCCGGCTCTTGTCCTCTTCCAACTGCCTCTGCAGCCTCTCCTCCTGTTTTTTCAGCCTCTCTTCTACCTCCCGTTCTTTGGCTGCCGTGTCAACTGGTTTGGCAGCACCAAAAATGGAAGAAGCCCTGCTGCTGGAGGTCGGGGCAGTGGCTGGGGCAGAGCCACCGCCGCCGGCACCGCTACCATCTTCGTCCTTGGGTACACTGCGAGGCTTTAGATTCAACTTGGGCCTCTGCTGGGGAGCTGCAGGAACAACAAGCAAAATGTATATGGAGGAGTGATGCTCACTCCTTGAAAAACTCAGTACCACCATATTCCAAGCGCTGCACTCACCTCTATCGTCACGCCTCTCGTCCCGCCGGTCATATCGATCGTCATTGTAACGATCTTTGTCCCCAAAACGATCTCGATCGCCGTAACGGTCATTGCTACCTCGACTATCATCATAATCCCGACGGAAGCTACTGCCAAAGGCACGCCGGCCTCCACCACCACCACGAGAGTCAAAACCTAGAAAACAGAGAGCAAAAGGAGAATTGAAGATTTAAACAAATGTGAAGGATCATATTTGAAGCTTGAACGACAAACTGAAGTTCAAGTTGGTTTATCAGTTAATCACTCACCTCCTCTATCATAATCTCGCCGGTCTCTGTCATCATAGCGGTCCCGGTAGCGGTCTCTCCCACTGTCATAGTCCCGTCGCGGTCCATCCCGGTAACGATCCGACTCATAACGATCCCGCGATCCTGCAAGACATTTGTGATGTATCTAATTATTTAGCTAAAAACACTTGTTTGTAGTTCACCTTCAAGTTTGGACAAAATAAATAATTCATGCTACCTTTCCCACTGCACAGCGAAGCTATACTTATCTCAATTTGGGGCAGTTTTCCACTTTAAAATACTGATGCATTTGCAGGAAACTATCTGTAACTGCACTGAACTGCTGTACTACACGTACTTGAAATAGTACTTCCAAGTATCTCATTTTGCAAGTGGAAAACTTTATTTCCGCAACATCAACAATTTAAACTATAGTCACAATAAAACAACTAAACTTTCAATTAGCTCATGCTGAAGATCCAGTGTTAACACATTTTAAAATGTGACCCACTCTCTCCAAAGGCATCATCTCTCCTCGGCGGTGCATCGTCAATTTCTCCGCTGGGCCGAGCCCTCCAGTCACTGTCTGTCTTGTCGGGGCCCATGTCTGCCATTCTCCCACCGCGGTCTCGACCTCCCATCATTCCGCTGTCTCTCTCTAAAGAAGAAATCCACCAGTATAGAGCACATCAACAACAGGATTAGAATAGAAGAGAAAATATCACAGCACATCCCAGTACAATATATATACACATTTTGTACCTTTATCATTCGACTGGTCTGCTATATCCACACGGATTCTTCGGTTTCCCAGGTTCTTTAGGTAGAAATAGAATGGCATTAAATTTAAATACCTTTCCCCCCCCCCTTTTTTTTTTTTTACTGCATGTCATGTTTGCTTTGAAATTAGTGCAGAGATCTTCACTTAAAAATTCAACTACATAGTGAATTGCCTCACCTCCTCATTGAGACTTAAGGCCCTCAGGAGGGAATCTACATCATCAAACTCAGCATAGCCGAAACCCTTCAACCTTTCATGGTTGCTGGGTTCACGAGGCAGACGCACTGCACTGATCTGGAGACAGATATAGTAGAATAAATCAGCAACTGTCACCAACACCACATGCAACAATCTGAAAACTGCAAGGCTGCCCCAGTAGTTCCATCTCTGATGGCATGCAAAGCTTTACTTACTGCCAAGCCGCGGAAGAAGTCTTTGATGGATTCTTCAGTGATATCATAGGGGAGGTTACCGAGAAAGGCGGTGTATGGCGGGCTGCGGGGCAGTCGGGACCGGTCAATATTGGGCTCACGAGCTGAACGGGGAGCTGTGGGCAGGATGGACCGGTCAATGGGTGGGGCCCGGAAAGAATCCTCATCTGTGTGCCACGAAGTTGACACTGAAAAGAAGAACATAGGGAAACTGAATCACTCTACTGTTAAGATTCTTTTTGAACAACGTATTGGCATTTCAGAAGATACAAAAGGCTACGAACATGACCTGCCAGGTGTATTTGTGAAACAGTCTAGAGCAGACATTAGAAAAGCACACTTTGAACTTTATTAAATGAACACGGAATGACAGGTTAAACGTTGCAGTGGCCCTTGACATCCATGCCAGTTTCTCCCATGGCCTCTTTCAAATTAATTGCCCAGGCTATTTAAAATGTCATTTGTTTCAAATTAATTTGGGAAAAGGAAGAAATCATCTATTTGGAAAAGAACATAGAATTTATTTTTCCACATCAAAATGTATTTACAAAATGTAACTCAGTTTTGCTTTTTTAAGAAGACATTAACATTTCTTGAGTGTGTCACATTGTGCATGACATTTTTGGCCAAGGTGTAAACAAACTGCACCTTTCACTTGTTGGATACTCTTTTCAAACAATAGCTCTGACTTGCGGTGACAACTAAGTAAACAACAGCAAACTTATACAATATATGCTAACATTTTCGCTGTTGTTCATCCAAGTAACTTCCATTTTTTGTGTGTGTGCAGAGTACTATTACATTAGAATGAATGTAATTTGACTATTCAGAACATAGCCACATCCCCAAAGATAAAGTGCCAAAAATAAAATTACAGCAGCACAGAAATCTGCTGCCTAGAAGCGCAAGTTCAAGACAACACTGCTAAATAGTAGGGGTGTGAATTGCCTCGTACCTGACGATTCGATCCGTATCACGATTCATAGGTCACGATTCGATTTGATACCGATTAATCCCGATATGAATTTACAAGCCGATTGTTGCGATTTTTTCTACTCAAATTTAGAAAATACCGTTCAGTAAACCTATACATGTAGATTGTAAGATTTGTATGAAAATGTATTATTTATTGATCTGAAACTTCAGTTTTATAACTGTGAGCCACTGTATTTAACAAACAGGTAACTTTTTTCATGTTAGAAAAGCATTGAAATAAAATATTAAGGTTTAATGTTCCATTAATATAACATTCTTCCATGCTTAAGGGGTGAAAGTTAGACGTTTTTTTAAAAATATTTTTCCATCAAAACTGGATGTTAAAAAATCGATTCGGCTGCCTATTGAATCGATTCGAGAATTGCGCGATGTAGTATCGCGATATATCGCCGAATCGATTTTTTTGTAGGGGTGTTAAAAAAAATCGATTCGGCAATATATCGCGATACTACATCGCGCGATTCTCGAATCGATTCAATAAAAAAAAAAATCGATTTTTTTTTTTTAACTCATTCACTGCCTTTGACAAGTATACTTGTCAATTGTATGTTTTAGAGCGGTGCTAAATGGGGGCGAATCTGAGCATGCTCCACTGTAAATGTCAAACTTGGAAGCAACTTTACTGATGCCCAACCACCGGTAGATGACATCATTGCCCCATTTTCTAGGAAATAAACACAGTTTCAGAGTCCATGGGAGAAATGGCTGTATTTTGGCAAACCTACATTTTTCTACTGTCAATTATAAAAGAACGGGACGGGACAAAAAGTAGGGAGTCTATTCTGTTATTTGGTAGATTCGGTTTATATATAATTATTGAATGTAATATCACGTGAGTATTGGAAATGTAAAAATTTTCTATAATGACTGGCAGTGAATTTAAGAGCTCAGAATTGTTCATTCGGTAGTCTTACCGATTCAACGTCTTATCATCATTGCCTTTTTGTGTGTGTGTGTGTGTGTGTGTGTGTGTGAATCGATTTTTAAACTTCCATTTTTAATGGAAAAATATTCAACAAAACGTCTGACTTCGGGTTAGGATTCACACCTTGAGCATGGAAGAATGTTATATGAACGGAACATTAAGCCTTAATATTTTATTTTAATGCTGTTCAAACATGAAACAGATTACAACCTCTATAAGACTGAAATTTCAGATAAATAAATAATACATTTTCATACAAATCTTACACTCTACAAGCTTACTGATTAGTATTTTCTAAATTTGAATGAAAAAAAATCGCAACAATCGACTTATAAATTAGTATCGGGATTAATCGGTATCGAATCGAATCGTGACCTGTGAATCGTGATACGAATCGAATCGTCAGGTACTAGGCAATTCACACCCCTACTAAATAGTATTCAAATTTCACTGCAAAGAAAGGATAAAAAAATTTTAAGAGAGAGAGAGAGAGAGAAAAAACAAAGGATAACATTATTGGATTAACTCATTCACTGCCTTTGACAAGTATACTTGTCAATTGTATTTTTTAGAGCGGTGCTAAATGGGGGCGAATCTGAGCATGCTCCACTGTAAATATCAAACTTGGAAACAACTTTACTGATGCCCAACCACCGGTAGATGACATCATTGCCCCATTTTATAGGAAATAAACACAGTTTCAGAGTCCATGGGAGAAATGGCTGTATTTTGGCAAACCTACATTTTTCTGCTGTCAATTATAAAAGAACGGGACGGGACAAAAAGTAGGGAGTCTATTCTGTTATTTGGTAGATTCGGTTTATATATAATTATTGAATGGAATATCACGTGAGTATTGGAAATGTAAAAATTTTCTATAATGACTGGCAGTGAATTTAAGAGCTCAGAATTGTTCATTCGGTAGTCTTACCGATTCAACGTCTTATCATCATTGCCTTTTTGTGTGTGTGTGTGTGTGTGTGTGTGTGTGTGTGTGTGTGTGTGTGTGTGTGTGTGTGTGTGTGAATCGATTTTTAAACTTCCATTTTTAATGGAAAAATATTCAACAAAACGTCTGACTTCGGGTTAGGATTCACACCTTGAGCATGGAAGAATGTTATATGAACGGAACATTAAGCCTTAATATTTTATTTTAATGCTGTTCAAACATGAAACAGATTACAACCTCTATAAGACTGAAATTTCAGATAAATAAATAATACATTTTCATACAAATCTTACACTCTACAAGCTTACTGATTAGTATATTCTAAATTTGAATGAAAAAAAATCGCAACAATCGACTTATAAATTAGTATCGGGATTAATCGGTATCGAATCGAATCGTGACCTGTGAATCGTGATACGAATCGAATCGTCAGGTACTAGGCAATTCACACCCCTACTAAATAGTATTCAAATTTCACTGCAAAGAAAGGATAAAAAATTTTTAAGAGAGAGAGAGAGAGAGAAAAAACAAAGGATAACATTATTGGATTAAAAAAAAACTTATGTAACTTGTTATCCATTTCAGTATGCGCTGCCGCTCACCATCTCCATCTAAGTCATCCGTTTCATCAGCCCAGCTAGTGGTTTTGACGGGGTAGCTGGGAGCCGGGCCACTGCCTCCACTTTCGTCCGCCAAGAAGTCGGTGAGAGTGAGGGTCTTCCCCTTCTTATTCTTCTTCTTAGCTAAGGGAAGAACCACAGAGTTTGCACATCGTCGTTGCATGCTATCAGGAAAACTGCCACACATGTGGATCAATGAGAAAGTGTTGACATATTGAAAGGAAAAAAAAAAAAAATTTCTCAGTACTCTTAAACTGTAATCTATAGTGGAGAATGTCATTTGGCTGTGTTTTCCAGGTGGATCATCTTAACTATTCAGCCTCCATCCTTCCAGTCAATCCGGAGAAATGTTTACGTAACGCGGTCATGCATGCTCATTCCTAACTCGTTTCCACTTGCTATACATGTGCACTTTGAGTGTTTATGTAGCCGGTGACTGTGAGCTTCGGTTTCAGCCATTCACTGTACCTCCACCAATCTCACCACGTACTTTACTTATATGAGCGAGGCCAGCTGCAGAGACTGTAAACACGACAGAACCATGCATGCTCGGGGACGACGAGCTCGCACGCGCAGCCGTGCATGCTCCCGACATTTGATAGACATTTCCTCGGGAGGAGCAGTAATGCCCCTTGTGCATGCACTTAGGAGAAAGAAAAAAGAAAAAAAAAAGTGACAGACGTTTGGCTTCTACTTTGAAAAAAATCCACTGTTAAAGCTCCATTAGTGAGTTATATAAGTTAGATATGCTCTTGAGATGTAACCGAACGAAATTTTGTTGTACGGTATTTTACAATTACAATAAAGTTATAAAGTTTCTTCTTTATTCTAATGTCGGTTTGTTTCTATAGTAGTAATAAAAGTCTGTATGTGTTAACATTGCTGCTGTGAAAATGCATTTTTCCATATGAAATTAAGTTCACTAGTCCACTTTGGCAGATACCATTTATAAATATCATTCTAAACAGCATTTCTGCTTTGAGTAAAAAGAGTGTACAAAGAGCGGACATAAGAAACGACTAATACTGGTGATGACACACCTAGAAAGCATCCATGCATGAGAGAACATTCTATATTGTCTGAATGGCAAAGAAGTAAGTGCGAGAGCTGGGCTGATTTGTTTTGATCAGAGGCAGAAAAGGGAGCATAAAGCTAACTGGAAGCTTTATTGTGAATTCTAACAAATAATACACAAATAGCATATCGTGCGATTGATAACTACATCTTTCCAGCTTGCATGCGTCAGACACAACCTCTTCTATCTTTATTGTGGATTTTAATTGTTTTATTTAGGTCAGACCTGCAGCCATTTGACAGCACCGACACGTCACACGACAGCGTTTATGCGATAACTTCGTTGCTAACTTTAATTAATCAGTGAAAGAAAAAAAGAAAAAAGACAGATCCAATACGTGGCAGTAAAAAAACAAACAACAAAAACAAACAAACAAAAAAAAACACTTAATTTATATAGGTGACTCGTCCTAAAGATGCTAGCCGCAGCTTAGTCAGCACAGCGCGTGCTGACGGGGTGTGTATCCCTGCTGAGCTGGCTAGCTTTTACGGCCTAGCGCACGTCGCGACGCCACGAATCAAGTGCGCAGTAGTCGCAGCAACTTTCAACCGGGAAGGCTGCGGACGCCCCGACGATGAAAGGCCACCACCTTTATGTGTGGCATACGAGCTGAAGCGGTACAGCTGAACGGATTTATTTCCGCACAGACACCGGGGAGAGCGGCCGCACACGTGGGGATCATTCTCGCATAGCCCAGGCTGGTCGGCCCAACCCCTTGCTGCTTCGTGCTCGGAGACTTAGCTAGCCGTTTGCTAACACGTCATATAACAACAGGGTGTTTGTACTACAACGTTAACAAGTATAAAAAGACGCGACAGTTCCGACTTGGTGTTTTTTTGTTTGTTTTTTTAAATAATAAAACATCAACAACATGTGTGTAAAATATTCAAATGGTGCGAGTCGTTGCTTCGTGTAGTTACCCTCCTTCGGCGGTTTCGTATGCACCGGCTTAAAAATAGCAACAGACCTATTTTCCGCACAAAACGACGACAGGGAAATGAGCGGGGGTCGTACCTACAACTCCCAAACGCGAAGTGCCCGCTTATTCGTTATTAAAAACGGGCAGAATTGTATCCCAACCGACCCTGTCGGTTCACCCACATAAACCTCACCTGACGCCGCCATGTTGAAGAGTGAGTTCGCGGTAGTTCCCGGATGAAGGCGTCAGCGGGTTATTATCGGGAGCGCGCATTCGCGGTCACGAGCTCAACTGCTCCTCTCGCTTTGGTCAGCATCTCCGATCCATCATGGCATCATTGACTTGTTGCCATGATTATTCTCGCATATTTACTAGAGGTTGTGAAAGTACTCGGACTTTGTGTATGTCATGTGAAAAAAAGATGTCTAAAAGTAATAATAAAAAAAAAACACACATTGAAATGTAAGCAGCAAAGTACAATGTTTTTACAAATACACGTAGCTACATAGAATACCCGTTTATATAACATGGCACAACGAAAGAAAAACGTCTCTGCAATAGAACTGAATGATTTTGGAAAATAATGTACGTGACTTGCGTCGACATAATGTGCCCATATATACGATTGCGATTTAATATATGATTACTTTTTTCAAAGTATTCTTTCCATTTATTTATTTATTTATTTATTTATTTATAGAAACAAAAGCAATGACTTATTCTGCACTACCGTATATGCAATTGCAGTTTATCATAAATGTTTCATCCATCCATTTTCTTAACTGCTTACTCACCACAAGGGTCGCGGGGGTGCTGGAGCCTATCCCAGTAGGCGGGGTACACCCTGAACTGGTTGCATAAATGTTTAGCCATATAAAATAAATGCCAAGTGTACCTTAATTATTACGAAAGAGTATACTTTAATTACAGTTAACTTATTTTGACTTGCAGTCTTTTAAGCAGTCAATACGAAAACTTCCCAAAATTCAGATGACTGATTTTACTTTATGACATGGAATGTATAATGCTTATAAATCTGACTTGAAAGGGCTGTGGGTGATGAAGGATGTCGGAGTCCGACATCTTCTAATCTAACCCCTCTGGCCATGCATGACTAAATGCTGTAAATATTCAAGTAAACAATGAAGCTCTTGATTCTGGAATTCGCTTCATGGCTTTGAGAAGGGCCCATGTGATCTTTACTGTGACTGCACAAAATGACCTTTTAAATCTAATTATCCAGTCTGCTTATTCAAAAGAATGCTATTAGAATCAACTAACTTTAAAAAAAGAAAAAAAATCTTGTTAAAATCAACACAATTCGGTTCTATATTGGTGTGTTTCGCAAGTTTAAGTTTTTGAAAGATAAAAGTCGCAGTTGTGATAAAATTATGATTTGAAAAAGAAAAAAATTGCAACAAAAACATACCATACCGTGTGTTTTGAGTTCAGCGCTCTCTAGTGGCCAAAAATCAGCAGCGTCAAGTTACAAAGATGTGCCATGATGGCTCTTATCAACAGTATAGTCAGTATTAGGGGACAATTCATTAGGTAGTTACGCTTGCATTCGCTGTACTTTCACACTAATGGCATTCTGTGGTATTATATATTCTGCCATTCCAAATATAGGCTAATGCTGCTGTCACATAACATTTCAAGTAGGTATTAATCTAAATGTATTTATTATTCCATCTTAATCATGACCGAGTCATTAGCACATTTGCTTTACAGTGAAGTGGTCTATGTAGAATCTGCATGTTCTCCCTATCATGTGACTTTGGGCAAGAAGTGGGGTGCGCCCTGGACTGGTCGCCAGCCTCCTGTGGGGCACATAAACAACCATTCAGCCTCAAATTTACACTAACGGACAATTTAGTTTAGAGACTTTCGTTAACCTGATATGCATGATTTTGGAATCATTGGGAGAATACCTTGAGAAGAGTTTCAAACCCAGGGCTTTTCTACTGTGAGGCACACGTACTAACTGCTAATCCATGTAACTGCCTTTCATGTAACCTCCTATCACCATAATATAATGATAATATAAATTGTATAATGTAAATTGCATGCAACAAGAATAACTAAAAGTCAGCACTGATGGTTAAGAAATTGTTTTATTGCCACCAGGTCACACATTACTTTAATCACATGTTATGCAATTATATTGTGGAATTATGTTCCTGAATTGAACATTTTTTTGTTGTTGTTGTTTGGTTTGGACAGCCCTGGATCATCTTTCACAGGAACTGTGGCCGACAGCTCTCATTGGAGGGCATCTTGGAGCCTGTACACAACACAAATGAAATGGGTTGATGCTTTCAAAATATTTTGACTCACTTTCAACAGCATTTTAGTGCATCTACTTGATTGTATAATTTCCACCATAGCCATCACTTGAACAACTTGGGCTTTTTACCCTCTCTTCATCTTTATATACAATGCAAGGTGCAAACTTGAACGGTCCAAGAAGTAATACAATTTGAACTTGAAACCATCACAACGTGAAACTTCAGCAAATCTCATGATGAGATGTCATATAGGAAAAAAATAAGAATATAGAAGAAAAAATGAAACTTACTGTGCCAAGGATGCAACTTACTCAGTACTAAGCAATCCATATTATGAAATACTGGTTATTTGATGTAAAAATGCTACTCTTGAACAGGTTGCTTGTTTTGCATTGAAATAAGAACAACTTGGTTTCCCAGTAACCCTTACTTGAAATCGCCGCCATCCAGCAGCCTCTTGTAGGTCTCGATCTCAGCTTCCAGTTTCACCTTGAGGTTAAGCAGAGCCTCATACTCTTGTGTCTGCTGGTGAATATTTGCGCGCAGGTTTCCGAGCTCCTCCTCCAGATGTAGGATGATAGTATTATACTTCTCCATTTCCATGTTGTTACGTAGCTCTGTATTGCGTAGTGTGTCTTCTAGGGAGGCTTTCTGATAATCCATCATAAAACAGCAGATGTTTTGAGAGAGTTTTAGTAACGTTCAACTGGATGATAGCAAAATGAATATATATATATATATATATATATATATGAAAGTCAAACGCTTACTAAGCTCTGTTGAGATGCAAGCTCGATTTCCAGAGTTTGTATCTGTCTGGATAAGTCGCTTCGCTCCATTTGGGCCCCTTGAAGCGCCTCTGTGTTCTGTGATACTTCCGCCTGAACTTCTGCTGTCTAAAGTTGAAAGAAGGAAGGAAGAGTATCACACTTTATAACTAAATTAAACTGTGTTCATGATCGCCACCCACAGCACGGCTTTACCTGATTTTCATGCCAACGTTTGAGATCCTCTGCGTTTTTGAGTGCGATCTTTTCGTAGTTGCCCCTCATGTCCTCCATGATCTGCGACAAATCTTGGCCTTTGGGGGCGTCGACATCCACTTGCACACCTGATTGGGAGATCTGATTCCTCAGCTCCCTCACCTCCTACATGAAAACACAGAGAAGACAGAAAACCCACTTCAGAAGTCACTCGAAAAAACACTCCCCAGTGCAAAATGATGGAACTCAGCACTGATCACTTCATATAATGTAACATTTTTAAAACGCTTTTTAAAGGGGAAGTCAACCCCAATTTTTTTTAACAATAATATGTTCTATGTAATCCGATAAATATTATATTCTGGTTAATATTGTGTTAGTGGAATATGAGTTAAGCGGCAAAATCCAGCTGTTTTTATCCATCTCAAGGGGCGAACATTTTGCCACTTGCTGTCGACTGAAGTTGACATGAATGTTGCTGAGATCTCAGGTAACCACCAATCCCAGTTTAGCTTCAGAAAATGGGTGACCTGTGATTGGTTGTTGCCTGAGGAACTGTGACGTCATCTTCAGTCGACAGGATGTGGCAAAATGGTTGCCCCTGAGATGGACAAAAATGGCTGGATTTTGCTTCATAAGTCATACATAAATGTAATATTAACTAGAATGTCATGTTTAGACTAGTGAGGTTACATATAACATATTGTTGTCAGGAAATGTTTAAGGTTGACTTCCACTTTAAAATGTGTCTTATTTTCAAAAGTGTATTGACTTCTGAATGCATTTTTTGAACATACTTTTACTTTTTACTTGAATCTTGCACATTACATAAGTCTGTCTGTCTGTCTGTCTGTCTGTCTGTCTCTCTCTCTCTCTCTCTCTCTCTCTCTCTCTCTCTCTCTCTCTCTCTCTCTCTCTCTCTCTCTCTCTCTCTCGCTTGCTCATATTTCAACCATACTGTCAAGGCCTCAACATTGAATGAACAGGGATAATAACTTTTTGCACAACTCAAGGACAACTTTGAATGCCAAATACACTGGCAATTATTTCTGTACTGTGCACTCACATTCTCGTGATTCCTCTTGAGGAATTCAAGCTCCTCCTTCACAGCTTCAATCTCACTCTCAATGTTCATCCTGCTCATGTTGGTCTCGTCGATGACTTTCTTGAGCCCAGCAATGTCGGCCTCCACCGATTGGCGTATTGCCAGCTCTGTGTCATACCTGTAAAAAGCAACACGCTATCAAAAAACAACAACCCTTTTTTCTTGTATTTCAGATAAAAACAAAATGTAAAATTTTATGTTAACATTTGTAAAATGGGTGATTTTCATCTTTTGTGTCCTCAAAAAACTGGTGGTAATTCAAAACTGTGTAAAGATGTCATGGTGAGATACTATCCTCTGGAAGGGTGTTATTGTTTTGTCTGCCTTGGCAAGGCCAAATGACTGTGACAAGGAAGCCAAGATTTGCCGCATTTATATAACCTGAACTAAATACATGAGAGTATGAAGAAAAAAACAACATACTTGACTTTAAAGTCATCGGCAGCCAAACGCGAGTTGTCAATCTGGAGAACCAGACGAGCGTTCTCAGATATCTTGTCAAAGATCTGAAAAACAAATGATTAGACAATTATTTGTTGATTGTGAGTTGATGTTGCCAGCGTTATTCTGTTCATATTCATTTTTGGGGCTTTCATTCATCGTGTAACCCAGATTTGCTTTTCATTTTTTATGCACAATAATCTGCAGATGTGATTTGGATCTCTGCATCTGTTTAAGAAACCAAGAGTCAGATTACACAAAGGGGTCATGGAAGAGCAGGACGAATGTTCCACTGGAATCCTTCTCCTCTCTGAAAAAGATACTTTTCCTTGTGAATAAATCAAATGTGTTTATGTTCACGTGTTTACGTGAGTAGAGAAGTCTAAATTCTTTGTGGGTGGGAGTGAATTTCTTTTAAACCCGTGGTATCCTGTCTGGCAGGAAAGGGAAAACACACAACCCTTTATGAGTTGGAGAAAAAGTGTCATTATGTGAAAGAAGTGAAAAAATATTTGGCATTTAGAGAACTACGTGACATTTGACTCTGCTGAGCGCATCTGATTGTTATGCAAGCAGTACGCTCACACACATATACATCGACATACACACTCCCGCTGGAAGGACAAGATCCTTTGTGTGCGTCTTCTCTTCACACACATCTGTTTCACATTGGGGCCCACGGACACGAGGGGAGTGGCGTCGAATGTCAATTACAAGCAGCACCATTTGGGGAACTTTTTTGTATGTGGAAGTTTCTACCCTCATGTTGGTGACTCATGAAGGGAAGTTGTGAACAACTTGAAGCACGGATTGATGGGGGATGGTCAGAGCTGGGCAACCACACCCTTCATTCTGATGCAAGAAATGTCACAACCAACAAATTGTTTAATTTAAAGTGTAGATTCTCAACTCGTGGTTTGGGACCATGAATTTGTTATTTGCCCCCATATAGGGATACATAGTTTTCTGAGTTTCAATCAGAAACGTGCCAGTCTTCAGATTCTTAATAACGTGCTCTGAATTTAAAAAAAAAAAAAAAAAAAAAAAAAAAAAGAAGTTGACTTTGATTTGACTTCTAGAAGTGATTATAATATGATTTCTGGTTCCACCAACCTGTTTGCGGAGGGCTTCAATGATGGGTTCATACTTGCTGTAGTCTCTCATGTCAGGCCCTCCGGTCTTCAACGCCTCCCTGATCTTCAACTCCAGCTCCTGGTTGGCCTGCTCCAGGTTCCTCACCGTCTCAATGTAGTTCGCCAGGCGATCGTTGAGGTTCTGCATGGCCCCCTTCTCGTTGCCCGTAATGCCGGCTCCCACGCCACCACCTGCTGCCATGGCTCCTCCAAAGCCCATGCTTATTCCACCACCCATACCGCTGCCCATTTTGTTTGGCCCAGAACGCAGGGAGGATACAGAGGAGATGCGGGTGTCCTTGCCACCAGCACCGCCATAGGTGCTGGCGGCACGGTAGCGGGGTGTGATGTGGCTTGCAGATATCTGCTGAATGTTGGATCTTCTGTAGCTCATGGTGGAGAAGTTTCTGTCTTACAGAGTACAAAGGAGAATGTGAGAAGTCGAGGCTTGCTGCTGGTCGGCGTCAAAAGAGACGATGGCAGTGGGAAGTGGAGAATTTATACTCCTCCTTTCCCTCAATCTCAGTTGGCCTTTTTAGACCCTGCCCACTTCAACATCGCCCCATTTTTCATTTCCGGCTCTCTCTCACGCTCTCCGTTTGCCCGCATGTTTCCTTTTCTAACCTAGTGTGTCTTCAATTGTCATGGAAACGTACAAAGCATATTATATGCAACAAACCCCACATGACCCATGCAAATCAGTTTGGTTAAACGCGAGAGCAGAGGCAAATGAGGGAAGTGTAAGGTTTCAAAAGCTTTAACAGAAAAATGAAAGAACTTGGCAAAAACAACCAAATGCTTTTGTTTTACCCATAAAAGGAAGGCCTGCTTTCATTCAATCAGGCACAGATGTAGAAACCTTTTGCCACATGCAGTACATGCACATATATTTAAAAAATATATAAATTAAATGCTTTGTGAAATAAATACAATTTAACTCAACGCAACTCAACTTTATTTATAAAGCGTTTTAAGAACATGCGTTGCTGTATACAAAGTGCTGTACAAAAACAAACATCAGTTTTGCGGTAAACAAGAACAAAGCAAACATTTTGAAGTGTGAATACAGTTGTTGTTGTTGTTGTTGTTGTTTTTTTTACAAGTAAATATTGCTAACCAGCAAATGTGCAATCAAAAAATTGACCGGTGATTGCTTAAGTCAAATGATAACCACACCTATAGCTGAAATCGCATGTCAGCACAAACAATAACTTAACAGTGAAGACAATGACTGTTCCCACATTCTCAAAGAAAATCCAAAGGACACGCAAGCTTCCGAGATACCCTGGAGGTTATGGAACAGGTGAGATGCACAAAGACAGTGTGTTAGCTGATACGGTGCTCATAATACAATCAAAAACAAAACACAGATAAAGGATACCTTTGTTCACCAATCACATTCTACCTGCTGACCCGCACATATCAGGTCTTCTATTGATACAATAGCTACTGAAGCCCCAGCTTTACAGATACCTTTGATAGTGTATGTTGAAAGAACTCTTAGAAAAACATTTGACATCACAAGGATCAACATATGTAATGTTTAAATATGTTCCAAAGTTGAAAACTCGTACAACAACAGTACTACAGCCCTTTGATTTTCAAGCAATTCACTTAGATGGAGAGTGAAGTGTGAGAGGCCACAGCTCCCTCTTGAATACCAATAGCACCCTCAAGACATTTTGTGGTTTATTTATTTATTTGTATGATGATTGTGAATGGCGCCTCCTCCCCTCTCCACAAAAGCTGACAGCAGCTCAATGAAAACCAAAGCAACCCCGTAGCAGTGTCAGGAATGGGGGCCCTTGTTGCCCTAACTTAAAATTTAAACTTCTATATAGGTAATGTGACTGACTTGCAGTAATAGGATTTTTAATTTAGCACTGCAACATCAACAGAGTCAAAAGAACTTTCCATTTCAAGACTGTCCAGATTTCAGTGTCACTCACCAATTTACTCACTAGTTAGCAAAGAAAAAATAAAACTGTGGAAAATCCGGTTTGTGAAGGGAAGAGCGAGATATAAAGAGGAACGCTAAATTAAATCCGCATGACTCAAACCTCATGACAGCGTTGCGGCTGTCTTTATTTGTATGGAAAAAACGCTGACAACATTTTGCTTCACCATCACAACCCCAAAACAAACAAATCGGGGTCTGCTCAACTCTTGCTCAGATCTGATATGACAGGAGAAAGGAGAGAGAAAGGAGCAGCGCGTAATAACATGAACATTTTACAGTATGTGCTTCATTAAAACACGGCCTTCACAGAACTGAGTTCCTGTAAAAGACAGCAACATGGATACCAAGTGTTATGATCCGTCTTAGTTGTGTGTTTTTCCCTCAAAATTTTTCCTCTACGATCTGTTAGTGGCCACAAGGTGGGGCAGCTGAGCAGGGAGGTGTACATCCCCCAGCACATCAGCATGTTGCTGGATCATTCCTCTGATTGCAGTGTGAATTCTGGTTTATGTCTCTTTGTGTCAGTCTGCTCCTGTTCATGGCAGTAAGTTTGGGGTTTTCTGGCAATTCTTTATTTATTTGTACTTTGTAATTTATACTCCTACCCAAATGGTAGCACCTTTTGTTCCACAGTTTTGTTTGTTACAAAAGTTGAAAACCGTTATTAGTAATCTGTCTTCAAGAAATGGAACACTGAAACGATCAAATCATTTGGAACAATTGATTCACAAAAAGAATCGCTCTTTTGGAATGTTTGACACCTCCCCAGAGCGACATCTGGTGGCCAATTGTATCATATTCAAACTGTAGAGCAGTGTTGCCAGCTTCCCAGTAATGAATTTAACTGTTGGCTGTCTTTCATCACCTATTTTTTTATCTAGTTTTTTTTTGCTGTAGAAATATTGATGATGAAGCAACACTGACTGTGCAAGATACAGCAATAGAAATGACTAATGAAATATATATATTTTTTGTATTTTTATTATTGATGAACACTTCACATAGAAATCACATACATAATATGTAAAATCTAAGATATCACAAACTATAGCTGTTGTACACAAAGCTGAAGAATCATTGAACAAGAATGTTTTGTTAATGTTATATAATTCATTGATTGTTCCATACCTGACCTATTGCATTGAAGTGTGGGGGTGTGCTGGCAAAACCTGCACCAATTCCATCTTTCTTTTACAGAAACATGCAATTCGTGTCGTTTGCGACCACACTAATCAATTATTTATACAACTAAAAACTTTAAAATGTAATGAATTGATGGAGTTAAACCATCTCAAAATAATGTGTAAAGCCCATCATGAAATCGTACCAGTTAATATAAAAATTAAAAAAAAAAAAAAAAAAAAAAAAAAGGGAAAGTGAGTATAAATTAAGAGGAACGGATATTGGGTGTATTTCACAAAGTAGTTTCAACAAGCTGTGAGCTTAACACTGAACAATGAGCTGACATATACCCATCCATCCATCCAGAGACGAACAAGCACACCTAGGGACAATTCGGAGCACATACATGTCTTTGGAATGTGGGGGGAGACACCCCCCCCCCCCCCCCCACACACACACACATCTATCTATCTATCTATCTATCTATCTATCTATCTATCTATCTATCTATCTATCTATCTATCTATCTATCTATCTATCTATCGATCTATCTATCTATCTAGGCTAAATACGCATCTGTGACACGACTCACTCTGTAAATATTTCTTTTCTAAATTATGTCATCCATTAATACCTAAATAACTTTATTTTTGGCAAACCTCTCAATAATTTCAAATATGTATATACATTCAAAGTAAACATATTTTTTCCAACACTCTTATTTTGTAGCACAGCACCGGATGTAGAAAGATAAACTTGATCCGCTGTACGGATGAACAATTTGTAAGTATGTAAAATAAGATCTGAGGTGCCGCGTTCACATCAACACCGTATAGGATCTAAACATGTTCTTAAGTCGTTCAACTTCAATTTAAAGATGTCTTATGTATTTGCTAAATTAATCAAGAATTAAACATGTTACTTTAGGGTCATTTTTGTTTAAATTCCACCACCCCCTCCAGTGACACGAGATTTGTCCAACTGGTGTAATCGTTGCCGTAGATTTCACGTGTCAAAGATACTCCATTCCAGGCAGGTTTTACGTAGCTACACGCGATTCACTATAATTCATAAGAATTCATCCTGAATTCGTTCTGAATGAACTTAAACATCGACACTGTGCCCCCGTCACTACTTTATTGAAACTTAGCATAATTGCTACATTTAGTGTCTGGTTAAATTCTTATCAGACCGTGCTCGTTGAAATCTCTCGGCCCTGTTTAGCTTAGTTTGCTAGCCACTGTTAGCCTAAAGTGTCATGGATATTGAGTGAAAATGTATGCAAGACCGAACGTCAAGTACAAAAAATGAGCTTTGTGGAGCACAAGAGGAGAATTAGCGACAACGTCAACTGCTGGACGCTGTTTACAAGCATCCTCGAGTTGTGTTGAACAGAGCAGGTTTGTCACTAGTTTAATCAATTCTTTTCAACAATATGTCTGTATTTATTTTGAAAAGAATCTTCATCCGGGCACTTTGTTACATTACTTTTACAGTTTTCCCCCAATCGCTTCGGTACATGTCTCAGAACTACTTTTCATTTTTCACATCTCTGTATCGCTTGTACACAACAAAAAACAGTTTATCTTTGTTAACAAGCTGTATGCAAATGAAATGATTATGTACAATTTTCTGTTGTTTCCTACAATTATTGATGGGCAGATGAAGCTTTTTGAACATTCAAAGCTTTCCATCAAATTGGTTCACGAACCAACAGCACTCTCTAAACCTCAATTCTTTCCATTATTATATTCTTCCTGCTTTTAAACCCGGTTCCTTAATTCAGAAAAGGCCCTGCATATAAATTTTCATACATGTCACAGATGCACGAAAGGCAAAAAAAAAAAAAAAAAAAAAAAAAAAAAAAAAACAGGCGGTAAGCAAGACAGGTCCGTTGTCGGTACCATATGTGTTCGGCCTGCCAGATCCATTCGGGGGCCTTCGCGTCTGGTCGGCGCTTGCTGATGACGTCAGTACAGCAAGCGAGCAGTGTCAAATGTGTTCACGTTGGTTGGGTGTCCGAATTTTGCAGTCGTAATGATTATAGGAACACATTAGCACGTCAACTGACAATATTTCGTCCCATCGCAGTTTTACTTTTTTGCATTTATGTGCTATTTTACCTCCATTTTTTATATTTATTTTATCTAATGTATTTTTTCAATCTATTTCATTATTTAGTCAATCTTAAAGTATCCTGCTTTTATACTTACGTTTATTTACGTTTTGCAATCTCAGCCCATACATTTTGTTATTTAAATGACATCTTTAATATTTTCTTGCCAATGTCACCTCAGAGGTGACACTGCACTATGAGTTGCGGAGGGTCGTGCGTATTGCAGAAAATAATTACCATGATGATGATAATAAAATGATGGAATTATTGCCTGAGATGTGACATTTCCTCACCAATATGTTCTGTACTCAGCCTCAGGTTATTAGGTAACTACGAATTTATTTGTAACCTTCATGTGTGTGCATGTGTGTCTCATGGACTATTGATATAAATATTAATCAAAGGTAATGGCCTACTACCGTAAAGTCGAAACTCATAAGTTAACTTCATCAACTACAGTAGCACATTTTACTTTTTCTTTAAAGATGTCAAATGCATTAACAAATCAATGAATGACACATGAATGAATGAATGAATGAATGAATGAATGAATGAATGAATGCACAACTTTTCTTTATATGTTCAGTATTTTTTTCCTTCCACAAAACAACAACAACAAACAAGTCTGAAAGGGTTTCACGGCAAACCTTTAATCCTAGACAAGGGAAGACGAGAGATCAATACATTAGAATAGCCACTTTGTAAATATACACATAGGGCACACAACACATTTCTTGGTGGGGTGGGGAAGGGTGGAAACACCGTCTTCACCCTTCAACTCCCCTCCAATTTTAATGCACCTCACGTCCAAGGGGAGGGGTGAGTTGGGGCGGGGAGCCATCAGAGGGGATGGACTGCAGTGCCTGGCAGCGCTGTGGTCCCCCCCATTTGTGTCCCTGCCCCACCACTTTGTCCCTCCATTCCCTTTTTTAATGCACCACACATATACATATTCATTTTTTTGGGGGGGATACGGGTGTGTCGGAGTAGGGGAAATTTTTTCCCTCTGCTCCGACTCACCTGCTCCCAATTTTAATGCACCACACGCACACACTTGTATATACACTGGGTGGGGCCACATTCACGGTGTAAGGGTAGAGCTCGCCAGTCGGCGAGCTGGCGGACTCAGTAACAGGGTTAGGTGTCACTAGTACTCTGGCGTGACGACCGGGGCCTCTCCCCACCGGGCTCGGTGTTCTGGTGTTCCGCCTTCTCCCCTGGTGCTTCCTCCTCTGCTTCCCCCCTCCCGCCGCTGTGCAAATCTCGCGCGGCTGGAGGTGGGGTGGGCACATCTTCCCTCTCTGCGCTGCTGCCCGGTGCCGGTTTCCGGGGGGGGGGGGGGGGGGGTGGGGGGTTCTCGCGGGGGGCCGGGTTCGCGGGGGGGGTGGCGGCCGTCGGGGGGGGGGCGGCTTGTTTGGGGGGGGGTGGAGGTATGGGTGGGTGGGGGGTTGGGTGCTGGGGGTCGGGGTGTGTTCGGGGGTTTGGGGGTCGGGGGTGGTGGGGCCTGGGTCGTGGTGGATGGCGGGTTTGGGTGGGGTGCGGGGGGGTCGTGGGGGGATGGGGGCTGGGGACCGGTGGGGCGCTGTGGGGGCCCGCTGGGCCTCGTTCTGCGGCCTTGGGCTCGGGGGTGTGGGCCGGGGCTGGGGCGGGGGTGTTCCGGGTGTCTGGGTCGGCTCGCCGACCGGTGTCCGCTCGGGTGGCTTGGGGGTGGCCTTGGTGCTGCCGCGGCCTGGGGATTCCGGGGGGGGGGGGGGGGTGCTCGCTTTGCTGGACCGCGGTTGACGGCTTCTTTCTTTGGTGGTGGTCCTTATGCATGCCAGATCCGTCGCACCAGCATCTACTGAAACTCAACAGAAGTACCCTCTCCCTCCCACAGCCCCTTGAATCAGTTGGTGCTGGTGTCTGTGGTTCTCACTTTGCTTTATCTATCCTTCCCTCCTTCCTCTCTTTAGTTTTTCCTCTGGTCACTTGAGATCTTAATTTATTAGAAGTATGAGGTTTCTGGGGTTGGCATAAGACTCCGGTTTTGTAACCACGCAGAAGGGGTCTTGTTGGTGCTGGACTTCACTTTGATGGATTGGATGTACTGGCTTCTATTGATCTCACTCTGCCTTATCGATCCTTCCCTCCTTCCTCTCTTTAGTTTTTCCTCTGGGCTCTTGAGATCTCGCTAAATTTGCTGGAATTTAGAGGCTTCCGGGGTTGGCGTAAGACTTTGATTTTGTAATCATGGGGAAGGCAGGAAGTGTTTGGTCGGTGCTGGATGTCACTTTGATTTACCTTTCTTTTCTCTTTATTTCTTTTTTTTTCTGACCTTTTCTCTGGTCTCCTGACCATTTAAATCTCACGACTCTGGCAAGATTCTGAAGTACCTGGTTAAGGCGAAGGGTAATGGGATATTTATAAGGTTTTAGGTGAATGAATGAGTATAAATTTATACGTATTTGCACGCACGCACACGCACGCACGCAAACGCACGCAAACGCACACACGCAAACGCACGCACGCACGCAAACGCACGCACACATACACAAAAAAAAAAAAAAAAAAGAAAAAAAAAAAGAAGAGCAATGATGACAAGACGTTGAATCGGTAAGACTACCGAATGAACAATTCTGAGCTCTTCAAAAAAAAAAAAAAAAAAAAAAAAAAAAAAAAGAATAGCCACGGTGAGATGTAATTGATTGATGATGATTGATGAATGATTTTGACGCGTTACGAATCCTTGCCTTTTGGGTCGCCGAACAGTTTGATCCAGTAGTGCGGCTGTGATAAGTCCCATTAGATAAATAATAATAAATTTCTTCGTAAAAAGCGTCAATGTTTTCCCTCCAACGACTGGAAAGTTGCCTCACCAATCACAATCGTCGACATCTCAGCCAATCCTGTAGCGTAAAACGTCTCAGCCAATCCTGTAGCGTAACGTCATCTGTAGGCGAAGGACCCCGAATGGATCTGGCAGGCCGAATACATATGGTACCGACACCGTACAACAGTTGCAACGCCATTTTTTAAGCATTTTTCCTCGTCATTCATTCTTGTCGTCATGCAGTCGGCACAAATGCGAAAAAATAAAAATAAATAATAAAGACAATCGCTTACCTCTTCAGGATGGCGGTGGCCGAGCAAGGGCAGGATTGTCATCTCGAAGCATGCATGCCCCCCAACAAAATGTTTACTCCAGCTGAAGGCTTCACTTTGCTGGCGTGAAACTGCTCTTTTGGACGTCTGAATTTTGGCTTCGGGAAATGAATAAAGAATACATCCTTCATATGTGGGCGGTTGTAGTAGTGTCTGGAGTGCTTTTCTGCAAGTTCTACAACAGCTGTGTTTACTCACTTAGCATGTTGTTTTTCCCTAGATAAACGAGTACAAAACTAGCACTATTTGCATGGCTTCAATGAGCGAGCTTCTTTCTTGACCTCTTTCCGGGTTTAAGCTGCTGAAGTCAGGTGGCCTTGCGGTCTAAAAATAGCATTCGTGCGGTTCTCCATTGGTGTTTTCAACCCAAATGTTCAATGTTTTTTTTCGTTTTGTTTATTTGTGGGGGGGGGTGCGTGTGTGTGTGCGCACGTACGCGCGTGTGTGCATGTGTGTGGGTGTTGTATCATCAATCTAATTAATGAAATGCTGGCCAGTGTCTTACAGTGTACATGTAAGTGGCCACTGTTAATGTTGGACGCTGAACATATATATTTATATATTTTATGTCCAGAACATTCAGTGTTACAGGGTTATGTTAACTGATTTCTGGAACAAAATAAAGGCGTTACGTATCATTTAACATGTGATCTTAAATGTAATAAAATACATAACATCACAATAAAGTGACTTTACCAAACCATGTGTATCTTCTGTCCCGCAGACGTCAGTGAAAAACAACTTTGTCCTAAGCGGCAGGAGCCAGAGTTCCCTGTCGTGAAAGAGGAAGAGGACTTGGAGCCTCTTCAAGTTAAAGAAGAGGAGCAGCCACAGCCTCCCAACATAAAAACGGAGCAGCTGCCAACATCCATTAAAGAGGAGGAGCATTTCACAGAGTTGCCCGTGGCTGGTGTCTATTTGAAGACTGAAGATGGAGGTCAGTATGAAAAGAACAAAGGGGCGGAGCCTCCAAGCAGCAGCTCAAGACAACAAACAACAGAACGTGATGAAGACCACCGTGGAGAATCACAAGCAGACAGCCAGTTAGCTGTAATGTCAGATGGTGAAGACAGATCACACTCTCCTCACACTGATGACTATGAACAGTCTGGCGGTGATGTGACATGTTACACTGACAGCAAACGTTGGAAATGTTCTTAGTGTGGAAAAACCTTTGAATACAAGTGTAAATTGAGAACACATATGAGGAGCCGTACTGGTGACAAACCTTTTGCCTGCTCTGTTTGTGGTCAAAATTTTGCTCAGAAGGGAAACTTAAAAATTCACACAAGAACCCACACTGGAGAGAAGCCTTTTTCCTGCTCAATTTGTGGTCAAAATTTTGCTGAAGGGGGAGCCTTAAAAACTTACACAAGAACCACACTGGTGAGAAACCTTTTGCCTGCTGTTTGTGGCCGAAGTTTCTCTGAGAAGGGAAGCTTACGACGACACACAAGAACCCACACTGGGGAGAAGCCTTTTTCCTGCTCAATTTGAAGAACCCACACTGGAGAGAAACCATTTACCTGCTCAATTTGTGGTAAAAAAAAATTGCTCATAAGGGAGACTTAAAAAGACACACAAGAACTCACACCGGTGAGAAACCTTTTCCCTGCTCATTTTGTGGTCAAAACTTTGCTCAGAAGGGACACTTAAAAATTCACACAAGAACCCACACTGGAGAGAAGCCTTTTTCCTGCTTAGTTTGTGGTAAAAAAAAAAAAATGCTCACAGGGACACCTTAAAACAACACACAAGAAACCCACACTGGAGAGAAGCCTTTTCTCTGCTTAGTTTGTGGTCATATTTTTCCTTCCAAGGTAAGATTGATAATTCACACAAGAACCCACACTGGAGAGAAGCCTTTTTTCCTGCTCTATTTGTGGTCAAAATTTTGCTAAAGGGGCAGCCTTAAAAACACACACAAGAACCCACACTGGTGAGAAGCCTTTTGTGACAATTAGCTCTTGTGCCAAAACACTCAGTGTTGTATAGTTTGTCCTTTTTGTAAATGAAGTTCATATCCAGCAAGTGAATGAAGGGTTGATTGAAATTGACTTTGGAGAAACTTTGACTCATTGTGATGAGATCATGAAGCTGCAGTGGAAGGAGAAGGAGAAGATCTGCCATTTTCACCTAAAAAGCTCAGATCAACTTCTGCTCACTTGATCATTTCAGATTGCAGTTCAAGTCTATGTACTCACAAGATTATGTCTTGACAGTATATGGCTGTAATCTGAGTTTTGTATCTTTAAATAAAGTCTAGTTATATTGTACAATAATATATTGACTTCAGTGTGTTGTCTCAATCTTGAAGCTAAGATGAAATTGTACATTGCATGAACAGTTATTGAACAACATAATTTTTTTTACTTTAGTGCTGCCATGTAACCTGTTATGGGACAAAGCTCATTTTACAT